>NC_090178.1:742352-764852 GCF_024679245.1 Pseudorasbora parva
GACTTAAACCTGAATGCACACAGACTCATGGGGACTTCCCAATGGGTACAAAAGCTTATAAATCAAACAGAATGAGTTACTTTGAAAAGGTGAAAATGCAGAAAGTTGTGTGATGGGAAGGTTTTGGGGTAGGAGCAGTGTAGGAGGACAGAATATATGGTTTGTACAGCATAAAAACCATTACATCTATGGTGAGTCCCCAGAAAAAGATAGTGAACCAGACATGAGTGTGTGTGTGTGTGTGTGTGTGTGTGTGTGTGTGTGTGTGTGTGTGTGGAGGGGGTCTCTCTCACTCTGTGTGTGTGTCACCTTTTCTCTTGTGTTTTCATAATTTAACCCTTTCATATCATAGGCTATCACAAATATCTATCACTTTATTGTGAAAAATAAGTAAAAAACAAAAACATATATTATATCTTTAATTAAATACTGGTCTTCTGAACTTACAAAATTTTGAGCTGCAAAAAATATATTTGCACATAATTGAAAGTGATGTCCTAATACTTTTAATTGTTTTCTATAACATGGGCTTTAAAGAAGGTCATGTGCTGTGTTTGCAAAGATCACGTATGACACCTCTTTAAACTAATTATTTATTGATAGAATTCAAATGGATAAAAAATATAATTTCACATGATCTTATTAAAGTGCCTGTTTATAATAAACTTCCATAAATTATATGCACGCATATTACTCTTACCTGACACTGATATTAAAATCATTGTTGCGGTCTCTGTGATTTGGCTTAATTTAATTTTTAAGAGAAGTGTAAGGATAATACAACTTCAGCATTTGGACAGTGTTCTGCACTCATTTGAAATTGACATTTGACATCATCTGACATAAAATTAATGAATAAAATGTAATTGATCTCAGAGATATGACTGTTGTGGTTCCTGGTCATAGCAGCACCAGTTGCTGCAGTTAATGAGGTGAATTCAAATGACTTTGACATAGTCCCTTTATTTATTTTTTCCCATATTAAATGCCTATTGGCCTGCTGTGCACAGGTAAGCTGATGCCACCGGGGTGGCGGTGCCACCGGCTTGGGCCCGTCATCGCTGCTCGCAGCTTTAATTTATTATTATTTTTTTTACCGACTATTTGGCATTTTTGGGGCCCTTCCCGTGCTCGAAAACTCTTGAAACTTTGCACACGCATCAGAATGCGCGGCCATCAGGGCCGGGCTGAGGCTGGGACCCGGGCGTGGCAAGGAGGCTCGACAGCGCCCCCTAAAGTGGGGTCTGAAAACGGGGTCTATAAATCAAACACACTTGCACGTACATATATGAAACTCGGTACACATATAGAGCTCATCGGGCCGAATAACTTTCGTGCTCTAAGTTATGCGTCAGCCCAACAGGAAGTGAGCTATTATGGGTTGTTCGGAAAACGCATGCTGTGGAATTTGCGGTACTCCTCCTAGACGATTCACCTGATCAGCACCAAACTCGGTCAGCCTGAAGTCAAGACACTGAGGATGCTAAATTGCGAGCAACTTTTTGATATCTCAAACGGTTTGGCCGTGGCGAAGAGACGAATTTATGGCGAGAAAAGGGAAACAGGAAGTGTGTTATAACTTTTGCATACATTAATTCATTTTGATGAAACTTCAGCTGTGTGTTCGTTGTAAGAGGACGATCACATGGATATGACTTTTGTGAGTCAAAGTTATAGCGCCACCAACTGGCAGCAGGAAGTGTGTCACTTTCAAAATTGCTTTAAATCCCCATCTTATTTTCACCCGATTTACTTCAAACTTCATCAGTATTATGTCAAAACATGGCAGATATAGACATATAAATGGATTCCTGATTCTAGAAAAACTGTTGTCATGGCAACGTGTCAAAGTCTAATAATCTTTTTTGGTGTTTTTGAGACTCTTCACATGCTTGAAATTGCATGAAACTCAACACACACATCTGACATGCTGTCCAGAAGATGCAAGCAAAGATTCAGAAACGGGCGTGGTAGAGGGGCTCAGTAGCGCCATCTTTTGTCAAAAGTGGGGGGTTAGTTTTATCTACATTCACCAAACTCGGTATATATATTGTACATTTCGAGCCGGACAACTTTCTAATTTACAGTCATTAGCTGTGACCGACAGGAAGTCAGATAATTTGGTTGGAAGATAACAAGAAGTCGAAAGCGAGCTCTGAGTTTTTACCCTCTCCTCAAAAGCGATTCATTCAATCTCCTCCAAACTCGGACAACATGAAGTAAATATACAGAAGATGCTAAAATGCGAACGGTTATTGGATATCTCAAACGGTGTTCCCGTAGCAAAAGCCTAAAAAAGATAAAATAAGCACACAAGTGCCTGGTTCATTAATAAGGCTATACTCCCACCTGCTGGTTATTCTATATATCACACTGTTTTTTTTGTTTTTTTTTCCAACACTTATGCTCTCCCTTAAATGACCAGTAGAGGGCAATATTGTATAAGTTTTCAAGCAAAAAACCTTGCCTCTGTGTGTGTGTGTGAATGGTTTTCTAGCCTGGTGGGGACTTAAACCTGAATGCACACAGACTCATGGGGACTTCCCAATGGGTACAAAAGCTTATAAATCAAACAGAATGAGTTCTTTTGAAAATGTAAAAATGCAGAAAGTTTTGTGTGATGGGTAGGTTTTGGGGTAGGAGCAGTGTAGGAGGACAGAATATGGTTTGTACAGCATAAAAACCATTATGTCTATGGTGAGTCCCCAAACAGATAGTGAACCAGACATGAGTGTGTGTGTGTGTGTGTGTGTGTGTGTGTGTGGGGGGGGGGGGGGTGGGGGGGGATGGGCTGAACTGATAAGAGTTGCCTGCAGCATACTTTAGCATTACTAGTGTGTGTGTGTGTGTGTGTGTGTGTGTGTGTGTGTGTGTGTGTGTGTGTGTGTGTGTGTGTGTGTGTGTGTGTGTGTGTTGTTTTTTCTAGCCTGGTGGGGACTTCAACCTGAATGCACACAGACTCATGGGGACACGTGTCACTGATTTCTACAGTCGGTGTGTGTGTGTGTGTGTGTGTGTGTGTGTGTGTGTGTGTGTGTGTGTGTGTGTGTGTGTGTATGTGTGTGTGTGAGAGAGAGAGCCACTCTTCTGTCTAAAAAGATTACCTCTCAATGCTGTGCTTTGGCCTGCATTAAAGGATCAAACATATTATTCTGGGTTTGAATAAAAAAATTCATGTATAAAACCAGTTTATTTGTAGGGCATTGACAATATTGTTTTATATAATTAGTTAAATAATTGTGTTAATACCAATAATTATTAATAAAAATATATAAATATAAAAAAACATTACTAACAAAAGAAAAAAACACATTTAATTGTCTTTAAAAAGAAAAGGAAAAAATAAGTAGTGTGTGTAACTTAAAAATGAGAAGAATAATGCCTTTTGTTTAAGGACAAAAATGAGAACCAATGAGCTACCGGCATATAGAATAACCAGAAGGTGAGAGTGTAGCCTTATTTAGTAACCAGGTTGGATATGTCCTAGGAACACTGTTTTGAAGATAAAACTATTGTTGTTATTGCAAAACAGTGAAATAAAAACAATGATCTCTCACTGTTTAGATTTTGTGTCTGTCATTCCCCTTCCCCCTCACTCTCCCTCTCTCAGGATCACTCTATGTGTGTGTGTGTGTGTGTGTGTGTGTGTGTGTGTGGAGGGGGTCTCTCTCACTCTGTGTCGCCTTGTTTCTTGTTTTTCATAATTTAACCATTTCATATCATAGGCTATCAGCAATATCTATCACTTTATTGTGAAAAATAAGTTTTAAAAAATTTATTATATATATATATTGAGCTGCAAAAAATACATTTGCACATAATTGAAAGTGATGTCCTAATACTTTTAATTGTTTTCTATAACATGGGCTTTAAAGAAGGTCATGCGCTGTGTTTGCAAAGATCACGTATGACACCTCTTTAAACTAATTATTTATTGATAAAATTCAAATGGATAAAAAAAAAAATTCACATGATCTTATAAAAGTGGCTGTTTATAATAAACTTCTATAAATTTTATGCACGCATATTACTCTTACCTGACACTGATATTAAAATCATTGTTGCGGTCTCTGTGATTTGGCTTAATTTATTTTTAAGAGAAGTGTAAGGATAATACAACTTCAGCATTTGGACAGTATTCTGCACTCATTTGAAATTGACATTTGACATCACCTGACATAAAATTAAAGAATAAAATGTAATTGATCTCAGAGATGTGAGTGTTGTGGTTCCTGGTCATAGCAGCACCAGTTGCTGCAGTTAATGAGGTGAATTCAAATGAATTTGACATAGTCCCATTATTTATTTTTTCCCATATTAAATGCCTATTGCATGCTGTGCACAGTTAAGCTGATGCCACCGGGGTGGCGGTGCCCCCGGCTTGGGCCCGTCATCGCTGCTCGCAGCTTTAATTTAAATTGATAGTACACACTAATTGCAATATCGTATTATTTAACAAGATATCGCATATGGCATTTTTCTTCAGTATCGCACAGCCCTAATACACACACATGCATAAATCAAAACAATACACTAAACATGACATATTATAAACATATCTCAGATAAACACAACGCACCTTGTACAGCTCGTCCTCACTGGCCTGAGGAAACTTCTCCTGCAGGGCGTCTCGCAAAACTTTAGCAGTGTAACGCAAACCGTACCTGATTAAGAGCACACACACACACACACACACACACACACACAATATATTATCAGCCCTAGATTAATGACAGAAGGTAAGATATGCCAGAGCCTCAGGAAAAGTCAAGGAGACACATACGGTAGTTTGTGTGTGTTGCTGATGATGGCGTGACACATACGGTAGTTTGTGTGTGTTGTGTAGGCGTGACACATACGGTAGTTTGTGTGTGTTGCTGATGATGGCGTGACACATACGGTAGTTTGTGTGTGTTGTGTAGGCGTGACACATACGGTAGTTTGTGTGTGTTGCTGATGATGGCGTGACACATACGGTAGTTTGTGTGTGTTGCTGATGATGGCGTGACACATACGGTAGTTTGTGTGTGTTGTGTAGGCGTGACACATACGGTAGTTTGTGTGTGTTGTGTAGGCGTGACACATACGGTAGTTTGTGTGTGTTGTGTAGGCGTGACACATACGCTAGTTTGTGTGTGTTGAGTAGGCGTGACACATACGGTAGTTTGTGTGTGTTGTGTAGGCGTGACACATACGGTAGTTTGTGTGTGTTGTGTAGGCGTGACACATACGGTAGTTTGTGTGTGTTGTGTAGGCGTGACACATACGGTAGTTTGTGTGTGTTGTGTAGGCGTGACACATACGGTAGTTTGTGTGTGTTGCTGATGATGGCGTGACACATACGGTAGTTTGTGTGTGTTGTGTAGGCGTGACACATACGGTAGTTTGTGTGTGTTGCTGATGATGGCGTGACACATACGGTAGTTTGTGTGTGTTGCTGATGATGGCGTGACACATACGGTAGTTTGTGTGTGTTGTGTAGGCGTGACACATACGGTAGTTTGTGTGTGTTGCTGATGATGGCGTGACACATACGGTAGTTTGTGTGTGTTGCTGATGATGGCGTGACACATACGGTAGTTTGTGTGTGTTGCTGATGATGGCGTGACACATACGGTAGTTTGTGTGTGTTGCTGATGATGGCGTGACACATACGGTAGTTTGTGTGTGTTGCTGATGATGGCGTGACACATACGGTAGTTTGTGTGTGTTGCTGATGATGGCGTGACACATACGGTAGTTTGTGTGTGTTGCTGATGATGGCGTGACACATACGGTAGTTTGTGTGTGTTGTGTAGGCGTGACACATACGGTAGTTTGTGTGTGTTGTGTAGGCGTGACACATACGGTAGTTTGTGTGTGTTGTGTAGGCGTGACACATACGCTAGTTTGTGTGTGTTGAGTAGGCGTGACACATACGGTAGTTTGTGTGTGTTGTGTAGGCGTGACACATACGGTAGTTTGTGTGTGTTGTGTAGGCGTGACACATACGGTAGTTTGTGTGTGTTGTGTAGGCGTGACACATACGGTAGTTTGTGTGTGTTGTGTAGGCGTGACACATACGGTAGTTTGTGTGTGTTGCTGATGATGGCGTGACACATACGGTAGTTTGTGTGTGTTGTGTAGGCGTGACACATACGGTAGTTTGTGTGTGTTGCTGATGATGGCGTGACACATACGGTAGTTTGTGTGTGTTGCTGATGATGGCGTGACACATACGGTAGTTTTGTGTGTTGTGTAGGCGTGACACATACGGTAGTTTGTGTGTGTTGCTGATGATGGCGTGACACATACGGTAGTTTGTGTGTGTGTGTAGGCGTGACACATACGGTAGTTTGTGTGTGTTGTGTAGGCGTGACACATACGGTAGTTTGTGTGTGTTGCTGATGATGGCGTGACACATACGGTAGTTTGTGTGTTGTGTAGGCGTGACACATACGGTAGTTTGTGTGTGTTGCTGATGATGGCGTGACACATACGGTAGTTTGTGTGTGTTGTGTAGGCGTGACACATACGGTAGTTTGTGTGTGTTGCTGATGATGGCGTGACACATACGGTAGTTTGTGTGTGTTGTGTAGGCGTGACACATACGGTAGTTTGTGTGTGTTGCTGATGATGGCGTGACACATACGGTAGTTTGTGTGTGTTGCTGATGATGGCGTGACACATACGGTAGTTTGTGTGTGTTGTGTAGGCGTGACACATACGGTAGTTTGTGTGTGTTGTGTAGGCGTGACACATACGGTAGTTTGTGTGTGTTGTGTAGGCGTGACACATACGCTAGTTTGTGTGTGTTGAGTAGGCGTGACACATACGGTAGTTTGTGTGTGTTGAGTAGGCGTGACACATACGGTAGTTTGTGTGTGTTGTGTAGGCGTGACACATACGGTAGTTTGTGTGTGTTGTGTAGGCGTGACAATACGGTAGTTTGTGTGTGTTGTGTAGGCGTGACACATACGGTAGTTTGTGTGTGTTGCTGATGATGGCGTGACACATACGGTAGTTTGTGTGTGTTGTGTAGGCGTGACACATACGGTAGTTTGTGTGTGTTGCTGATGATGGCGTGACACATACGGTAGTTTGTGTGTGTTGCTGATGATGGCGTGACACATACGGTAGTTTGTGTGTGTTGCTGATGATGGCGTGACACATACGGTAGTTTGTGTGTGTTGTGTAGGCGTGACACATACGGTAGTTTGTGTGTGTTGCTGATGATGGCGTGACACATACGGTAGTTTGTGTGTGTTGCTGATGATGGCGTGACACATACGGTAGTTTGTGTGTGTTGCTGATGATGGCGTGACACATACCGGTAGTTTGTGTGTGTTGCTGATGATGGCGTGACACATACGGTAGTTTGTGTGTGTTGCTGATGATGGCGTGACACATACGGTAGTTTGTGTGTGTTGCTGATGATGGCGTGACACATACGGTAGTTTGTGTGTGTTGCTGATGATGGCGTGACACATACGGTAGTTTGTGTGTGTTGTGTAGGCGTGACACATACGGTAGTTTGTGTGTGTTGTGTAGGCGTGACACATACGGTAGTTTGTGTGTGTTGTGTAGGCGTGACACATACGCTAGTTTGTGTGTGTTGAGTAGCGTGACACATACGGTAGTTTGTGTGTGTTGTGTAGGCGTGACACATACGGTAGTTTGTGTGTGTTGTGTAGGCGTGACACATACGGTAGTTTGTGTGTGTTGTGTAGGCGTGACACATACGGTAGTTTGTGTGTGTTGTGTAGGCGTGACACATACGGTAGTTTGTGTGTGTTGCTGATGATGGCGTGACACATACGGTAGTTTGTGTGTGTTGTGTAGGCGTGACACATACGGTAGTTTGTGTGTGTTGGCTGATGATGGCGTGACACATACGGTAGTTTGTGTGTGTTGCTGATGATGGCGTGACACATACGGTAGTTTGTGTGTGTTGTGTAGGCGTGACACATACGGTAGTTTGTGTGTGTTGCTGATGATGGCGTGACACAATACGGTAGTTTGTGTGTGTTGTGTAGGCGTGACACATACGGTAGTTTGTGTGTGTTGTGTAGGCGTGACACATACGGTAGTTTGTGTGTGGTTGCTGATGATGGCGTGACACATACGTAGTTTGTGTGTGTTGCTGATGATGGCGTGACACATACGGTAGTTTGTGTGTGTTGCTGATGATGGCGTGACACATACGGTAGTTTGTGTGTGTTGCTGATGATGGCGTGACACATACGGTAGTTTGTGTGTGTTGCTGATGATGGCGTGACACATACGGTAGTTTGTGTGTGTTGCTGATGATGGCGTGACACATACGGTAGTTTGTGTGTGTTGCTGATGATGGCGTGACACATACGGTAGTTTGTGTGTGTTGCTGATGATGGCGTGACACATACGGTAGTTTGTGTGTGTTGCTGATGATGGCGTGACACATACGGTAGTTTGTGTGTGTTGCTGATGATGGCGTGACACATACGGTAGTTTGTGTGTGTTGCTGATGATGGCGTGACACATACGGTAGTTTGTGTGTGTTGCTGATGATGGCGTGACACATACGGTAGTTTGTGTGTGTTGCTGATGATGGCGTGACACATACGGTAGTTTGTGTGTGTTGCTGATGATGGCGTGACACATACGGTAGTTTGTGTGTGTTGCTGATGATGGCGTGACACATACGGTAGTTTGTGTGTGTTGCTGATGATGGCGTGACACATACGGTAGTTTGTGTGTGTTGCTGTAGGCGTGACACATACGGTAGTTTGTGTGTGTTGCTGATGATGGCGTGACACATACGGTAGTTTGTGTGTGTTGCTGATGATGGCGTGACACATACGGTAGTTTGTGTGTGTTGCTGATGATGGCGTGACACATACGGTAGTTTGTGTGTGTTGCTGATGATGGCGTGACACATACGGTAGTTTGTGTGTGTTGCTGATGATGGCGTGACACATACGGTAGTTTGTGTGTGTTGCTGATGATGGCGTGACACATACGGTAGTTTGTGTGTGTTGCTGATGATGGCGTGACACATACGGTAGTTTGTGTGTGTTGCTGATGATGGCGTGACACATACGGTAGTTTGTGTGTGTTGCTGATGATGGCGTGACACATACGGTAGTTTGTGTGTGTTGCTGATGATGGCGTGACACATACGGTAGTTTGTGTGTGTTGCTGATGATGGCGTGACAACATACGGTAGTTTGTGTGTGTTGCTGATGATGGCGTGACACATACGGTAGTTTGTGTGTGTTGCTGATGATGGCGTGACACATACGGTAGTTTGTGTGTGTTGCTGATGATGGCGTGACACATACGGTAGTTTGTGTGTGTTGCTGATGATGGCGTGACACATACGGTAGTTTGTGTGTGTTGCTGATGATGGCGTGACACATACGGTAGTTTGTGTGTGTTGCTGATGATGGCGTGACACATACGGTAGTTTGTGTGTGTTGCTGATGATGGCGTGACACATACGGTAGTTTGTGTGTGTTGCTGATGATGGCGTGACACATACGGTAGTTTGTGTGTGTTGCTGATGATGGCGTGACACATACGGTAGTTTGTGTGTGTTGCTGATGATGGCGTGACACATACGGTAGTTTGTGTGTGTTGCTGATGAGGCGTGACACATACGGTAGTTTGTGTGTGTTGCTGATGATGGCGTGACACATACGGTAGTTTGTGTGTGTTGCTGATGATGGCGTGACACATACGGTAGTTTGTGTGTGTTGCTGATGATGGCGTGACACATACGGTAGTTTGTGTGTGTTGCTGATGATGGCGTGACACATACGGTAGTTTGTGTGTGTTGCTGATGATGGCGTGACACATACGGTAGTTTGTGTGTGTTGCTGAAGATGGCGTGACACATACGGTAGTTTGTGTGTGTTGCTGATGATGGCGTGACACATACGGTAGTTTGTGTGTGTTGCTGATGATGGCGTGACACATACGGTAGTTTGTGTGTGTTGCTGATGATGGCGTGACACATACGGTAGTTTGTGTGTGTTGCTGATGATGGCGTGACACATACGGTAGTTTGTGTGTGTTGCTGATGATGGCGTGACACATACGGTAGTTTGTGTGTGTTGCTGATGATGGCGTGACACATACGGTAGTTTGTGTGTGTTGCTGATGATGGCTGTGACACATACGGTAGTTTGTGTGTGTTGCTGATGATGGCGTGACACATACGGTAGTTTGTGTGTGTTGCTGATGATGGCGTGACACATACGGTAGTTTGTGTGTGTTGCTGATGATGGCGTGACACATACGGTAGTTTGTGTGTGTTGCTGATGATGGCGTGACACATACGGTAGTTTGTGTGTGTTGCTGATGATGGCGTGACACATACGGTAGTTTGTGTGTGTTGCTGATGATGGCGTGACACATACGGTAGTTTGTGTGTGTTGCTGATGATGGCGTGACACATACGGTAGTTTGTGTGTGTTGCTGATGATGGCGTGACACATACGGTAGTTTGTGTGTGTTGCTGATGATGGCGTGACACATACGGTAGTTTGTGTGTGTTGCTGATGATGGCGTGACACACGGTAGTTTGTGTGTGTTGCTGATGATGGCGTGACACATACGGTAGTTTGTGTGTGTTGCTGATGATGGCGTGACACATACGGTAGTTTGTGTGTGTTGCTGATGATGGCGTGACACATACGGTAGTTTGTGTGTGTTGCTGATGATGGCGTGACACATACGGTAGTTTGTGTGTGTTGTGTAGGCGTGACACATACGGTAGTTTGTGTGTGTTGCTGATGATGGCGTGACACATACGGTAGTTTGTGTGTGTTGCTGATGATGGCGTGACACATACGGTAGTTTGTGTGTGTTGCTGATGATGGCGTGACACATACGGTAGTTTGTGTGTGTTGTGTAGGCGTGACACATACGGTAGTTTGTGTGTGTTGCTGATGATGGCGTGACACATACGGTAGTTTGTGTGTGTTGCTGATGATGGCGTGACACATACGGTAGTTTGTGTGTGTTGCTGATGATGGCGTGACACATACGGTAGTTTGTGTGTGTTGCTGATGATGGCGTGACACATACGGTAGTTTGTGTGTGTTGCTGATGATGGCGTGACACATACGGTAGTTTGTGTGTGTTGCTGATGATGGCGTGACACATACGGTAGTTTGTGTGTGTTGCTGATGATGGCGTGACACATACGGTAGTTTGTGTGTGTTGCTGATGATGGCGTGACACATACGGTAGTTTGTGTGTGTTGCTGATGATGGCGTGACACATACGGTAGTTTGTGTGTGTTGCTGATGATGGCGTGACACATACGGTAGTTTGTGTGTGTTGCTGATGATGGCGTGACACATACGGTAGTTTGTGTGTGTTGCTGATGATGGCGTGACACATACGGTAGTTTGTGTGTGTTGCTGATGATGGCGTGACACATACGGTAGTTTGTGTGTGTTGCTGATGATGGCGTGACACATACGGTAGTTTGTGTGTGTTGCTGATGATGGCGTGACACATACGGTAGTTTGTGTGTGTTGCTGATGATGGCGTGACACATACGGTAGTTTGTGTGTGTTGCTGATGATGGCGTGACACATACGGTAGTTTGTGTGTGTTGCTGATGATGGCGTGACACATACGGTAGTTTGTGTGTGTTGCTGATGATGGCGTGACACATACGGTAGTTTGTGTGTGTTGCTGATGATGGCGTGACACATACGCTAGTTTGTGTGTGTTGTGTAGGCGTGACACATACGGTAGTTTGTGTGTGTTGCTGATGATGGCGTGACACATACGGTAGTTTGTGTGTGTTGCTGATGATGGCGTGACACATACGGTAGTTTGTGTGTGTTGTGTAGGCGTGACACATACGGTAGTTTGTGTGTGTTGCTGATGATGGCGTGACACATATGGTAGTTTGTGTGTGTTGCTGATGATGGCGTGACACATACGGTAGTTTGTGTGTGTTGTGTAGGCGTGACACATACGGTAGTTTGTGTGTGTTGTGTAGGCGTGACACATACGCTAGTTTGTGTGTGTTGTGTAGGCGTGACATACGCTAGTTTGTGTGTGTTGTGTAGGCGTGACATACGGTAGTTTGTGTGTGTTGCTGATGATGGCGTGACACATACGGTAGTTTGTGTGTGTCGTGTAGGCGTGACACATACGGTAGTTTGTGTGTGTTGCTGATGATGGCGTGACACATACGGTAGTTTGTGTGTGTTGTGTAGGCGTGACACATACGGTAGTTTGTGTGTGTTGCTGATGATGGCGTGACACATACGGTAGTTTGTGTGTGTTGTGTAGGCGTGACACATACGGTAGTTTGTGTGTGTTGTGTGGGCGTGACACATACGGTAGTTTGTGTGTGTTGCTGATGATGGCGTGACACATACGGTAGTTTGTGTGTGTTGCTGATGATGGCGTGACGCATACGGTAGTTTGTGTGTGTTGCTGATGATGGCGTGACACATACGGTAGTTTGTGTGTGTTGTGTAGGCGTGACACATACGGTAGTTTGTGTGTGTTGTGTAGGCGTGACACATACGGTAGTTTGTGTGTTGTGTAGGCGTGTCGCATACGGTAGTTTGTGTGTGTTGTGTAGGCGTGACACATACGGTAGTTTGTGTGTGTTGCTGATGATGGCGTGACACATACGGTAGTTTGTGTGTGTTGCTGATGATGGCGTGACACATACGGTAGTTTGTGTGTGTTGCTGATGATGGCGTGACACATACGGTAGTTTGTGTGTGTTGCTGATGATGGCGTGACACATACGGTAGTTTGTGTGTGTTGCTGATGATGGCGTGACACATACGGTAGTTTGTGTGTGTTGCTGATGATGGCATGACACATACGGTAGTTTGTGTGTGTTGCTGATGATGGCGTGACACATACGGTAGTTTGTGTGTGTTGCTGATGATGGCGTGACACATACGGTAGTTTGTGTGTGTTGCTGATGATGGCATGACACATACGGTAGTTTGTGTGTGTTGCTGATGATGGCATGACACATACGGTAGTTTGTGTGTGTTGCTGATGATGGCGTGACACATACGGTAGTTTGTGTGTGTTGCTGATGATGGCATGACACATACGGTAGTTTGTGTGTGTTGCTGATGATGGCGTGACACATACGGTAGTTTGTGTGTGTTGCTGATGATGGCGTGACACATACGGTAGTTTGTGTGTGTTGCTGATGATGGCGTGACACATACGGTAGTTTGTGTGTGTTGCTGATGATGGCGTGACACATACGGTAGTTTGTGTGTGTTGCTGATGATGGCGTGACACATACGGTAGTTTGTGTGTGTTGCTGATGATGGCGTGACACATACGGTAGTTTGTGTGTGTTGCTGATGATGGCGTGACACATACGGTAGTTTGTGTGTGTTGTGTAGGCGTGACACATACGGTAGTTTGTGTGTGTTGTGTAGGCGTGACACATACGGTAGTTTGTGTGTGTTGCTGATGATGGCGTGACACATACGTAAGTTTGTGTGTGTTGTGTAGGCGTGACACATACGGTAGTTTGTGTGTGTTGCTGATGATGGCGTGACACATACGTAAGTTTGTGTGTGTTGTGTAGGCGTGACACATACGGTAGTTTGTGTGTGTTGTGTAGGCGTGACACATACGGTAGTTTGTGTGTGTTGCTGATGATGGCGTGACACATACGGTAGTTTGTGTGTGTTGTGTAGGCGTGACACATACGGTAGTTTGTGTGTGTTGCTGATGATGGCGTGTAGCACGCGCTCCGTCAGGTTCTTCAGGTTAGTGATGGAGATGTTTAACCTCTGCTGGACCTCAGAGTGACTCAAGGCCTCCTCGACGCTCACCTCGTACGGCAAACAGCTGGAACACACACACACACACACACACAAACAAACACAAACACGTTCACTGACCTGAGCGC
This sequence comes from Pseudorasbora parva, assembly GCF_024679245.1. Taxonomy (NCBI): domain Eukaryota; kingdom Metazoa; phylum Chordata; class Actinopteri; order Cypriniformes; family Gobionidae; genus Pseudorasbora; species Pseudorasbora parva. Next base: position 756,241 of record NC_090178.1, read on the forward strand.
CACATTTGACTCAAAAATGAGCCTGATGTTTCTCTGCTGACCCCCAGGGCATCAACGTGTAGGTGTGTGTGTGTGTGTGTGTGTTTCTTCAGGAGATCCGCTATTACTGCCGTCTGCTGAGGTCAAACTGGTGCGATCATAGATATATATATTATGTAGATGCCTCATTCAACCGATCTGCTCAGGCACTAATGAGGATTCTATATATCTATGATCGCTCCAGTTTGACCTCACCAGACGGCAGTAATAGCGGATGGGAACACTAGATGAGATTCGTCTGATATGAGGTAAAATAACACAAATACTGTTGTGTTTCTCTCAGAAAGCGATCGGTTCGTGTCTTAAGACATCAGTGTGTCGTCACGAGCAGCAGGGTGTGTGTGTGTGTTGTCTAAGCATGTTTGTTTTTCTCTCATAGAATTGTTCCCCATTCACATCATTATAACTGGAACGATGAGTTAAAAATCTTCATTAGTGTTCTTCTGAAGAAACACACACACACACACACACACACACACCTACATGTTGATGCCCTGGGGGTCAGCAGATCAACATCAGGCTCATTTATGGGAGAACTATCACTTTAACGCTGGGTTATTTGGGAAGCTGAACAAGGTGATCCTTCCCTCACACACACACACACACACATCTTTAAAGCCGCCTCAGACAGAAGTCACACACACACACTTGTTTTTGTGACAAATGAGGACTCTCCATAGGCATAATGGTTTTTATACTGTACAAACCGTATTTTCTATCCCCTTACACTGCCCCTAAACCTACCCATCACACACACACACACACACACACACACACACACACCCCTGCCCTTAATATTACCCATAATAACAGGAAACATTCTGCATTTTTACTTTCTTAAAAAAACTCACTTAATAATCTTCGTCGCTTGTTTAATATTCTTACCAGACTAATCACTCCGAGCTGGTGATTTTGTCCTTAGATGCCGAAAGGGCATTTGATCAGGTAAAGTGGCCTTATCTCTTCGCTTTGTTACAGAAATTCCAAGTAGGAAGGAAATGTATTGCTTGGCTTAAAATTCTTTATAAAAATCCTATGGCACATACACTCACAAAAAGAATCGTGTCACTTTGGTCTATTTAGGGGAACCCGACAAGGTTGCCCGCTCTCTCCCCTTCTCTTGGCAACACGGTGCAGTTGACCTCTGTTGACGTCGCTCCGCTGCTCTGATTGGTTGTTGGTCTGTCCAATCGAGGTCTTTCCTGGTTGGGTTGAAACACGCCCCATAATCACAGCCCAATGAGCATCAGACTCATATTCTGACTGGAGCTGAGGATGACCATGGCAGGCTAGCTGTCATTAGTAGTGTTATTTGAATTTTGGAAACAAGTTAAAACTCACTCTGGGGTGGAGATGTTACCTTTATCACTGCCTATAGCTGACAGTCCCTCTTCTATACCTTCCATACTAGATAAAGGTTTTCAGCAGAGGAGAGAAGCAGGAATTCAGGCAGTCAGTGCTCTATATCAAGATGGCACTTTGATCTCCTCTATACAAACTGCATAGAAGCCATTTTTTTAGGTTCTTGCAAGTCAGGAACTACGCACAATCCTACTTAGACAGGTTTGCAACGGTTAGTCCCTCTTGTCTGGACACCTGCCTTAAAGGTGCCATGTGTAAAAATTGAGGTAAAAATATCCAAAAAATGACCAACACGCATCAAAAGAAGGAGAAGAAATAAGGGCGATGATGCCATTAAAAAAAATGTCAAGTTATAGTGCTGCAGAGATATCAACCTTAATTAGCAGTAGCATTACTAGCCCCGGCCGACGGGTGTCGTAATACCAGTCTCGGCCATCGGAGGCGGTACGGGCAACATAACCACCAGCCAACCTGGCGTACTCGAACCTGATGTCAGTCGTGTGGAAAGTACAGCACACCACTCCAGTTCAGTTCAGGGAAGAGAGCGGACGGATGGCCGAAGCCCTTGGCCCCTTAAATGAATCTGATATGATAAAAACAGCCGCTTAACCTGACCGGAAAAAGCAGAAGTGTGGGCGCCCGGCGACTGTGTCCCGTCCCGTCATAATAACAGTCCCGGTACTCGCGAGCCGTTTAGAATAGGCGCCCTCCAGTGGACGAAAAGTTGCATAGTGCCCCTTTAAGGACTATTTTGGCAAAGGCAAAATGATATCCTGCTTTTATAACACCATCCAGGTCTCCCAATTACCTGCTACATCTTCAATAAAGAGTCTATGGGAGGAAGAATTAGGGTCAGAGATTTCAAATGACTTATGGGTGGATAGCCTGGAAGAGATTAATAGATGTTCTATAAACTCCAGACTTCGCCTCATTCAGTTCAAAATCCTGCATAGACTACACTACTCTAAAGCTAAATCATCCAGAATATTTCCAAGTATCTCTTCAAAATGTGACAAATGTAGGACGGCCGATGCAACCCAGCTGTGCATTATGTCTCAGTCATCAAGACTCATCTGTGAAATCATGAATCAATCTATAACCAGATGGGTTTTTAATTGTGTTCATCAGCTTGGTTTGTCAAAGTCACAAAAACTATTTCTTTCCAATCGACTTTTAACGCCCAAAAAGCTTAACTTAACATTCTGGATAAATTAATTGCCGACTCATTTCCAGCTCTGGCTTAACGAACTCACAAATACACTTCATCTGGAGCGTATACGGCTCTCTCCAGGAATAAGAGACAACAGTGTGCTAAAACTTGGGAACCCTTTATAAGGCGTTTAGAGGGAGGAGATATGGAGGAAAGAGACGCTGACTCGACTGATTAAGTTGGATCTAATAGATAAATTCTCCCCATGTGCTGCGTATCAGGCAGACGGAGGGGTGGCTGGGTTAGAGAGCGCTGTTTAATTTTTTTCTGTATGTCGGAATAGGCACATATGTGTACATGTATGTAGTATAGATAAACTTAGGTGTCATGTGCGTGTATAGGAATTAGGGCCGGGCGATAAAACGATAACGATAATTGTCACAATATATTTTTACGATAACAGCAGTTTGATAAATTCTCGATATAATGCTTGCGCTTTATGCGTAATGCTGCACATGCGTACTGCAGACCGGCTTCTGGGCGCTGCACATGCTGCTGTTTGCAGTCAGTGACTGACAGGATTGGAGGATCGGAGTGAAGCGGAGCGAGAAAAATGAGCAATAGTGAAGAAAACTCAGAGCTCACGACCAGCTCGGCGGACACAGATATCACTGAGAAGTTAGTTTGCTCAACTTCAGTGGTTTGGAGATATTTTGGCGATCCCATCTGACATTAACAGGGTTCGTACACCTTTTCAAAGGTCAAATTCAAGCACTTTTCAAGCACTTTCAAGGTCAATTTTAATGATTTTTCCAGCACCTAACACCGCTGTAAATTACATACCAATACATTGTCAAAATTATTATTTAGTACACTTTATCATCACATTAAAAAGATAATAATACTATAAACAGCCAAAATCGTGTTTCGTAAAGCAGCAGGATCAGATATTTAACCAAATCAAGTTTTATTTCTTTTAAATGTATCACTGTCTAAGTAGACTGTGCTTACTATCTGACCTGCCTTTGGGGTAATTGTAAAAACAATTAGCCTAAACAAAATCACTCGACGGGTTCACTTCACTTTCAATTCATTTATTGAACATTTTAAAAATGAAAACATTCGTCTTTGAGGTAGACAGTCAATCACATGTACCTCATTGACCTTTTCTATTTTTAATTAAAAAAAATTGTGTCTGTATGTCTATTAAAAGTCTAGGCAATCAAGTATTTCTTCTGAAGAGATCACTTTATATGATCAGTAAAGAGCAGCAGGTGATCTTTTGTCTTTTTGTAGTTTGAATAACTGCTGCCCCTTTAAGACCTGACACGAGTGTGGAATCAAAACACTGTTCCTGTTACTCATTCTTCTGAATCGTTTACGGCTGTATTTAGGTTAATACACACCCAGATGAACAGTGTAAAATTTTTTGTGTGTATTTGACCATTAATTAGCTGGGAAAAGGAGCTATTTTTTATTTTATTTACTTGTATGTCAGAGGTCGGCTTTATAACGGTATGTGCCCACTTCAGATATGAGCGCAAAATCTGCAGGAATTTGTAGAATTATGTCTAATCCCGTGTGAAATTCAGACCGATCGAAAAATATATCAATATTTTTGACAGCACTAAGTTACTTGCAGGGGCGTAGCCATCTTTTCAGAAGTGAGGGGGACAGAAATTTTTTTTTTTTTTTTGGACCAATATAATTTATTGCATCTCTTGCTTTTAATTGGGCAAGATATCAAATACACTGCTGAACAATAACCACTAATTAATATCTATAATATTATTCTCCTATTTTTTGTGCCAATTTTATAATTGGTTTATATACTAGCCTACAAACACTTGTGCATTAACACTCCATAGATTTTATGCAATGTAAAAATATATATATATTCTAACCAGCTGTTCTCTGTGTGAATATATAGTAAAGTGTGATTTATTCCTGTGATCAAAGCTGAATTTATCATCATTACTCCAGTCTTCAGTGTCCCATGATCCTTCACTAATCACTCTCAGATGAGGATTTGATGATCAACACACATTTATGATTATTATCAGTTGTGCTGCTCATGGTGATGCTTAATTTTTGTGGAAACCATCTAAACATTTGTGGTAAAATTAAAAAAGAGAGAAATTAATACTTTTGTTGATCAGACATGCATTAAATTGATCACAAGTGATATTTTTAATATTACAAAAGATGATAATTTTTAATGAATGCAAATAACTGCTATCCTTTGAACTTTCTATTCATTAAAGAAACCTGAAAAATAACATGTAGGCTATCATGGTTTCCACAACATTTTTAAGCAGCACAACTGTTTTCAACACCGATAATAATCATAAATGTTTCTTGATTATTAAATCCTCATCTGAGAATGATTAGTGAAGGATCATGTGACACTGAAGACTGGAGTAATGATAAATTCAGCTTTGATCACAGGAATAAATTACTATATATTCACATAGGAAAAAAGCTGTTTTAATTTGTAATAATATTTCAAAATATTACTGTTTTAACTATTTTTGATTACATAAATGCAGCCTTGGTGAGCAGAAGATACTAAACATTAAAAGCTGCATTATTCATATGATAGCCTATACTTTATTGTCATCAATAGCCTACATTGAGATGGCTTGAAAAACACACATAAAGCATATATATTGTCGCAATCGTCTGATTGTCGTCGTCACGTTTCATCATCATAACGATTGTTTTCCTTCAGCTGCAGCTCCAGCGTGACTGGATATTACGAATCCACTTTTGGACGTGAGAGAGCGCCTCCTCATATTTAGATGCGAATAAAATGACAGGTCATGCATAGATTATTTTTTGTCTCTGAATTTAAATCTTGATGTATTCACATTGGTTTCTATGTAAATACATTTGACCCTGACCTCAAGAAGCGCGCAATCAACCGAGATTAGAGAGAGCTGTTTTTAGCGTCCCTGTTAACTTGCCCGCCCCCGCGCAGGTAACGCCGGTTCGGATCCCGCTCGGAGCGGGTCGACTAGCATCTACGCCCATGGTTACTTGTATGATCATCTGACACTATTTTTATGCACTGAGCTAATGTTTGTAGGTTTAAATTTGTGGCTACGTTCACTGCCTATTCGACAAATGAACATGCCATAACGGACATGCTAATCTTACATTATCACATTATACATATACTCTGTCACTAATGCGAATTCCTAGCTAGCAGTTAATAGCGCAAGTTAAACAAATAGGCGCTAATGTGTAGGCTACAGTAACGTTAAACTACTTTAGTTAGCTTACTTGAAAGTCTATGACTTAGCCTACCTTTCATGTGACTCGAAAGAGCAGACTCGCCCATATAGTGAAAAGCTGCATGTATTTTTGCAAACTTTACAGGAGGTACTTCGTGGGGTTTGTGCCAGTTTGATCCAAAATTCGTATTTAGCATCTTTCAGCCAACGTTCAATGAAACGACAACATGGGGGCGGAGTCACACGGAAATAGAGAGGCAGATCGCGAGCACAGCAGGTTTCATTTTAGGCTCTCCAACATTTTATTTCTACATTTAATAAACGAACTATTTAGTCAGATAGGTATTTGTTGTAAAAGAAATAGTTACAATTTCAAGCATTTTTAAGCACCTTATCCAAAATTCAAGCACTTTTCAAACCTTGAAAACACAACATCAAAATTCAAGCACTTTCAAGGATTTCAAGCACCCGTACGAACCCTGCATTAAACAGAGCGACGTACGTGGACTGCTTATCATAGGTTCACGTTCAACACACGGAATTTAATTATTAAATGATCGTGATTCTTCTAAGTTCTTCCAGATAACATTGAGCCCAGCACAGCGGTGAATCTACATTAACTACATTCACACACCGGCTTATTACCTCGTTAGCTGTAGTGGGTGACTTACAACAGGCTAACGTTACCAAACTATAATCACTAAAACATCCGACTTGTACATGATCGCTATCATAGCGTTAATTGTTTGTCTTTGGTGATGTATTAATGACTCCGCATCGCCTGTATCAAAAGAGAAATAATTTCATCCGATGTTTAAAATGAATAAAATAGACTAGAGAGCCCTTACTGGAGATCCACAGATACTGAACTCTGCTCTCTCCCTCCTCTCGCGGCCACCCCACTGTCGCTGAGGAGTGTGTGTGTGTGTGTGTCAGTGAGATGCACGGTGGACCAATCCAATGTGAGGCAAGAGAGGGGGGGCTAAAAATGTTACTTAACTTAAAACGCTTTTTCTTTGTTGCCCGTTTGCGTTTTTAGTGTTTTACTTACACAATTAAAAATCGTTCACAGCAGAACCGTAACGCATCTCACAGCAACGTGTTACTGAACGATTCAGTGTTTGAATGAACCGTTTGAATGAACGACTCAATGACTCGCTCATTAAGACTCACCTGCTGCCCCCTACTGGAGGATTAGTTTCATCTTTAAACACACTTTCCAACATGTCTTATTTGTCTATTCAAATTACAAATCTCAAAACATTATTTAAAGCAGTTGTATTTTTTTAACTGTAAATTATTTAATTTGATTGGTAACAGCCCTTAAAGCGTCTTATTTTAATTTAATGTATTGATCAAAATTACAAATACAAAATGAAACCTGAAGCAGAGCCTTTACTTAATGCCTATTATAAAAGGTAAAAATATCACAAATTTCAAATGATTCAATAAAAATAAAAAATACAAATATGCAGATTTAAATATGTCAAAGCTGATTGAACACTGGTGAGAATATTGCTTCAGAATAAATTATATTTACAACACACACACACACACACACACATACACACACACACACACACACACACACACTCATGTGCTTGTCCTTCGAACATTTACTTGTTCAAAGGACAAGCACATGAACCTGCTTAATGTCAAGCCCTGTATAATGATATTATTTATAGTGTTGAGTAAAAAAATGCTGACCACAGTTAAGATTTTAATAAATAAATACCTCCGTTTTAATAAATTGTTCACCTGTTTGTGAAGTGTTTGTCATGTTTTGGCAATAAAGGATAGTTTAAAACCACAGTTAGCTGTCTGATTTCTACATATTTCACTCAGGAGCAAAAATATGCCTTTAAACTTTAAAGAAATTAAGATTTTACATTTATCGTGATATTAATCGATATCGACTGATATGATAAATTATATCGTGATAATTTATTTGGGCCATATCGCCCGCCCTAATAGGAATGTTATCTATACATGTATGTGTGGTTGTGTACATATGTACGTAAAATGTAGTCAATATCTGCAGAAGAATTATTACTATTAGATTTTTGTTTACATAAGGAAAATATGGAGGATCTGGAGATTTAATTTCTGTTCAATTTATCTGTACCCTATATATTTCTCCAATAAAAAAAACTCCTCCTGTGTGATTTATAAGCCTTTTGTAAAGTGGGGCCATGGGTAATGTCCTCATATTTCACCCTCTCCTGTAATACCTGTGTCATACCCATGGCATTATACACATTTGGGTCCTCATATGCCACAAAAACATGCCCACACAACACACACACACACACACACACACACACACACACACCTCTTCTGGCCCGTCTGGCTCTCGCTCTGGTTGACCCAGCTCTTGTAGATCTCCACGGGGTCAGTGCGTATGTTGAGGCTGCGGTCCTCCAGAACGGTTCGGATGGCCGGCCCGAGGATGTCCTTCAGCGCGTTCTGCCCGCGAGCGTTGCGGTAGAAGCTCACCAGCATCTTGATAACGGTGGGGCTTCCGGTGACCACTTCCTGCGGCCGCTCCACCTTCACACTGCACACATTCAGCTCTCACATAAACATTCAGTAAACCAGACTCAGTCCTTCTGGTTTATCATCACACGACTTATTTTCCCAACACTGTCAATTGTAAGGCTATATATTTTATGCAGATGAAGTGTTAAAAAGTTCTCAAAATGAGCTTCAGCTCTTTTCTTAGAGTGTCTGAAACGCTTCCATCAAGGGCAGAGCTGGACAAACTACACAACTTCATTACTGCAGTAAAAGTACAGAAGTATTTGTTTTCAAAAGTCCTTAAGTAT
>NC_090178.1:769852-792352 GCF_024679245.1 Pseudorasbora parva
CTGCTGCTTCTCTGACCTGTAGAGTGACTCTGTTTCGGACCAGCAGGCCGATCTTCAGGTCCATGAGGTCCAGGTCCGCCTCCAGCTGCCTGTTGGCCCGGATGGACCTCACCACGTCCTGCCTGAGCCTCAGAAGCTCCGCCTCCTGACGGATGTCATTATCCCCAAACTCCAGCAGGTGAGCGAACTTACACACCACAGACAGCGGCGGCGCACTGGAGTGAACTGACCCACACACACACACACACACACACACAACATCAGCCACAGATCACACACACACATTCACTCACTCTCGCACTCACTCTCACTACTGTGAAAGGAGATTGTGAAGTGACTGACCCAGTAAGCGGTACTCCTCACGGGCTCTGCTGGCTCTGAAGAACGCCTGGATCCGGATTACAGCTCCAACCTGACACAAGAATAAAACACGGATGAACACACACACACACACTCTAACACTCTCACACTGTCTCACACACTCACGTGTCTCCGGAAGTAAGCGAGACGGGACAGGTACTTCCTGTGGGCGAGCCACATCTTCACCGTTGCCTGGATCTGAGAGAGCGCAGAGAGTTACACATAAGTCCACAAACACACACACACACACACACACACACACAGACACACATACCCAGCCCCTAAACCTACCCATCACAGGAAACATTCAGCATTTTTACTTTCTCATAAAAACTCCTCCTGTGTGATTTATAAGCCTTTTGAAAAGTGGGGACCGCTGGCTGGTGATCTCAGGTTTTACTCAAGCGGCAACCTCCCGCGATCTCTCTTGAAGCCAATACGGAAGTAATGTAAACTGCAATTCCTCAACTGGCCACTAGAGCGGCTCCAGAAGGGAGCAGAATCTCATTGAGCCCCATGTTAAAATTCTCAACTTTAAAGCAGAAAAAAACATGTTTACAGCCTGGTACAAATTGTGGTTTTGGCTTATAAGGCTAATTTTGATCTTCATGACAACTCTGAGGGGGGTGAATTTTTTTATAACTCATTCGTTTACATTATATAAAGCCTTAAGGTTCTGCATAATTAAGGGCGTGGTTACAAGTGGATAGCCATTTATCCGCCGTCTATAGTCATTGCGTCACCTCAGCTCCGCGCACATCCCGCCTTTTTGCCCATTTTCTGTTATCCGGGAGTGACACGCGTTGACTCGCTCACAAGATGGCAACGCCCAGCTCGCCCCTACTTTAAGCTTCAGAACGGCTTATCAGAATCCTATGGGTGACGTCACGGACACTACGTCCATATTTTTTTACAGTCTATGGTTTTACTATCCTTATGGGACATTTGGTCCCCACAATGTAATATAAACAAGGGCGCACACACACACACACAGCTTTACCTTGACGACGGCTCTCCAGTTCTGCCTGAGGTGCTGCAGTCTGAGCCGGTATTCTCTCTGCTGACGATATCTCCTCCAGTGAGACTGATGAGGACACAAACTACATCATCAGGTGTGAGTGTGTGTGTGTGTGTGTGTCTAAATGAGACCTAAATGTATTGTGGATAGTTCAATCCAAAAGGAAAGATTAGATTTAGTTTGGCATGAGCAGGTGTGTGTGAGCAGGTGTGTGTGAGTCTCACCTGGATGATGACGATGGCGGGCAGGTGTGTGTGGAGGAAGTGCAGACGCTCAGCCATCTTCTGTCGCAGCAGGAAGCCTCGAACCCGCGCCTGCAGACGGAGAACCATCGGCTCACTGGCCTTCCACTGCACACTTCTGCTGTGGGCCGCGGTCACACTCCTGCACACCGCCTGCACACACACACACACACAGTGAGCTCCAGCGTACACATAACACACACACCTTACCGTGAGCTCCGGTTTACACACTCCTGCACACTGCCTACATCACACACACACACACACATATACACAGTGAGCTCCGGGGTACACATCACACAGACACACACCTCACCGTGAGCTCCGGTTTACACACTTCTGCACACACACACACACACCTCACCGTGAGCTTTGGCTTACACACACACACACCTCACCGTGAGCTTTGGCTTACACACACACACACACACACACACCTCACCGTGAGCTTTGGCTTACACACACACACACACACACACCTCACCGTGAGCTTTGGCTTACACACACACATACACACCTGTATCTCCTCATGGGTCAGGAAGGTGCTGTTCTGCACGAACCCCTGAGGTCTTTCCCAGCTGCCCTCCAGCTTCTGCAGGTTAAAGAAATAAGAGCTGCTGTCCGGCAGTTTGGCCCTGATCCACAGACTTCTGTTATCACCTGAACACACACACACACACACACACACACACACACACACAGTTTTAGGATGAATCACAGATATTATAATAGTCAGCAGTGCAGACCTGGGCATTTGAAGGGGTCACATCTTTTTTATTATTTTATAAGGGTGTAATGGTACAGGTATTTATACCGAAGTGTTTCATAACGGAGCATGTGTGTGTGTGTGTGTGTGTGTGTGTGTGTGTTCCCATTCGAACATATTAAGCATTCTGTCCATTTTATCATGAAATTCGAATGATAAATGCCGTTTTTATGCTCTTTAATGTGGCGTGACTGATCACTGTACAGGCGAGAGAACATGATCGTCATAATCAAAGAATAAACATAAATGAACATCAGCATGAAGGTGTGATGAGGAACACACTACAGCTGAAGCGCTTCATACGTTTAATCGCTCAATACGCGTCTCAACTAGAGAAATACACTCTCTGAATATATGACCTATATTAGCCTATATATTCATCATATTAGCTTATATATTCATCATATTAGCCTATATATTCATCATATCAGCCTATATATTCATCATATTAGCCTATATATTCATCATATTAGCCTATATATTCATCATATCAGCCTATATATTCACTATATTAGCCTATATATTCACTATATTAGCCTATATATTCACTATATTAGCCTATATATTCATCATATCAGCCTATATCTTCATCATATTAGCTTATATATTCATCATATTGGCCTATATATTCACTATATTAGCCTATATATTCACTATATCAGCCTATATATTCATCATATCAGCCTATATAGTCATCATATTAGCCTATATATTCACTATATTAGCCTATATATTCACTATATTAGCCTATATATTCATCATATCAGCCTATATCTTCATCATATTAGCTTATATATTCATCATATTGGCCTATATATTCACTATATTAGCCTATATATTCACTATATTAGCCTATATATTCATCATATCAGCCTATATCTTCATCATATTAGCTTATATATTCATCATATTGGCCTATATATTCATCATATCAGCCTATATCTTCATCATATTAGCTTATATATTCATCATATTGGCCTATATATTCACTATATTAGCCTATATATTCACTATATTAGCCTATATATTCACTATATTAGCCTATATATTCACTACATTAGCCTATATATTCATCATATCAGCCTATATATTCATCATATTAGCTTATATATTCATCATATTGGCCTATATATTCACTATATTAGCCTATATATTCACTATATTAGCCTATATATTCATCATATCAGCCTATATATTCACTACATCAGACTATATATTCATCATATCAGCCTATATCTTCATCATATTAGCTTATATATTCATCATATTGGCCTATATATTCACTATATTAGCCTATATATTCACTATATTAGCCTATATATTCATCATATCAGCCTATATATTCATCATATCAGCCTATATATTCATCATATTAGCTTATATATTCATCATATTAGCCTATATATTCATCATATCAGCCTATATATTCATCATATTAGCTTATATATTCATCATATTAGCCTATATATTCACTATATTAGCCTATATATTCATCATATTAGCCTATATATTCATCATATCAGCCTATATATTCATCATATTAGCTTATATATTCATCATATTAGCCTATATATTCATCATATCAGCCTATATATTCATCATATTAGCTTATATATTCATCATATTAGCTTATATATTCATCATATCAGCCTATATATTCACTATATTAGCCTATATATTCATCATATCAGCCTATATATTCATCATATCAGCCTATATATTCATCATATCAGCCTATATATTCATCATATTAGCTTATATATTCATCATATCAGCTTATATATTCATCATATCAGCCTATATATTCATCATATCAGCCTATATATTCATCATATCAGCCTATATATTCATCATATTAGCTTATATATTCATCATATCAGCCTATATATTCATCATATTAGCTTATATATTCATCATATTTGCCTATATATTCATCATATCAGCCTATATATTCATCATATCAGCCTATATATTCATCATATCAGCCTATATATTCATCATATCAGCCTATATATTCACTATATTAGCCTATATATTCATCATATCAGCCTATATATTCATCATATCAGCCTATATATTCACTATATTAGCCTATATATTCACTATATTAGCCTATATATTCATCATATCAGCCTATATATTCATCATATCAGCCTATATATTCACTATATTAGCCTATATATTCATCATATCATAGCCTATATATTCATCATATCAGCCTATATATTCATCATATCAGCCTATATATTCATCATATTAGCCTATATATTCATCATATCAGCCTATATATTCATCATATCAGCCTATATATTCATCATATCAGCCTATATATTCATCATATCAGCCTATATATTCATCATATCAGCCTATATATTCACTATATTAGCCTATATATTCACTACATTAGCCTATATATTCCCTATATTAGCCTATGCATTCATCATATCAGCCTATATATTCACTATATTAGCCTATATATTCACTATATTAGCCTATATATTCATCATATCAGCCTATATATTCACTATATTAGCCTATATATTCACTATATTTGCCTATATATTCATCATATTAGCCTATATATTCATCATATCAGCCTATATATTCATCATGTCAGCCTATATATTCACTATGTTAGCCTATATATTCACTATATTTGCCTATATATTCATTATATTAGCCTATATATTCACTATATTAGCCTATATATACTCACTATATTAGCCTATATATTCACTATATTAGCCTATATATTCACTATATTAGCCTATCTATACTCACTATATTAGCCTATATATTCATTATATTAGCCTATATATTCACTATATTAGCCTATATATACTCACTACATTAGCCTATATATTCATCATATCAGCCTATATATTCATCATATCAGCCTATATATTCACTATATCAGCCTATATATTCACTATATTAGCCTATATATTCACTATATTAGCCTATGTATTCATCATATCAGCCTATATATTCACTATATTAGCCTATATATTCATCATATCAGCCTATATATTCACTATATTAGCCTATATATTCACTATATTAGCCTATATATTCATCATATCAGCCTATATATTCACTATATTAGCCTATATATTCACTATATTTGCCTATATATTCATCATATTTGCCTATATATTCATCATATCAGCCTATATATTCATCATGTCAGCCTATATATTCACTATGTTAGCCTATATATTCACTATATTTGCCTATATATTCATTATATTAGCCTATATATTCACTATATTAGCCTATATATTCACTATATTAGCCTATATATTCACTATATTAGCCTATATATACTCACTATATTAGCCTATATATTCACTATATTAGCCTATATATTCACTTTATTAGCCTATATATACTCACTATATTAGCCTATATATTCACTATATTAGCCTATATATTCACTATATTAGCCTATATATACTCACTATATTAGCCTATATATTCACTATATTAGCCTATATATTCATCATATCAGCCTATATATTCATCATATCAGCCTATATATTCATCATATCAGCCTATATATTCACTATATTAGCCTATATATTCACTATATTAGCCTATGTATTCATCATATAAGCCTATATATTCACTATATTAGCCTATATATTCACTATATTTGCCTATATATTCATCATATTAGCCTATATATTCATCATATCAGCCTATATATTCATCATATCAGCCTATATATTCACTATATTAGCCTATATATTCACTATATTAGCCTATATATTCATCATATCAGCCTATATATTCACTATATTAGCCTATATATTCATCATATCAGCCTATATATTCATCATATTAGCTTATATATTCATCATATTAGCCTATATATTCATCATATCAGCCTATATATTCATCATATCAGCCTATATATTCATCATATTAGCTTATATATTCATCATATTAGCCTATATATTCATCATATCAGCCTATATATTCATCATATCAGCCTATATATTCATCATATTAGCTTATATATTCACCATATTAGCCTATATATTCATCATATCAGCCTATATATTCATCATATCAGCCTATATATTCATCATATCAGCCTATATATTCATCATATCAGCCTATATATTCATCATATCAGCCTATATATTCACTATATTAGCCTATATATTCACTATATTAGCCTATATATTCATCATATCAGCCTATATATTCACTACATTAGCCTATATATTCATCATATTAGCCTATATATTCATCATATCAGCCTATATATTCACTATATTAGCCTATATATTCACTATATTAGCCTATATATTCACTATATTAGCCTATACATTCGCTATATTAGCCTATATATTCACTATATTAGCCTATATATTCACTATATTAGCCTATATATTCGCTATATTAGCCTATATATTCACTATATTAGCCTATATATTCACTACATTAGCCTATATATTCATCATATTAGCCTATATATTCACTATATTAGCCTATATATTCACTACATTAGCCTATATATTCACTACATTAGCCTATATATTCACTATATTAGCCTATGTATTCACTATATTAGCCTATATGTTCACTATATTAGCCTATATATTCAATATATTAGCCTATATATTCACTATATTAGCCTATATATTCACTATATTAGCCTATATATTCACTATATTAGCCTATATATTCACTATATTAGCCTATATATTCACTATATTAGCCTATATAGACTCACTATATTAGCCTATATATTCACCATATTTCCTGTATATATTTATTATATTAGCCTATATATTCACTATATTAGCCTATATATTCACTATATTAGCCTATATACTCACTATATTAGCCTATATATTCACAATATTAGCCTATATATACTCACTATATTAGCCTATATATTCACTATATTAGCCTATATATTCACTATATTAGCCTATATATACTCACTATATTAGCCTATATATTCACTATATTTCCTCTATATATTTATTATATTAGCCTATATATACTCACTATATTAGCCTATATATTCACTATATTAGCCTATATAGACTCACTATATTAGCCTATATATTCACCATATTTCCTGTATATATTTATTATATTAGCCTATATATTCACTATATTAGCCTATATACTCACTATATTAGCCTATATATACTCACTATATTAGCCTATATATACTCACTATATTAGCCTATATACTCACTATATTAGCCTATATATACTCACTATATTAGCCTATATATACTCACTATATTAGCCTATATATTCACTATATTTCCTCTATATATTTATTATATTAGCCTATATATACTCACTATATTAGCCTATATATACTCACTATATTAGCCTATATATTCACTATATTAGCCTATATATACTCACTATATTAGCCTATATATTCACTATATTTCCTCTATATATTTATTATATTAGCCTATATATACTCACTATATTAGCCTATATATACTCACTATATTAGCCTATATATACTCACTATATTAGCCTATATATACTCACTATATTAGCCTATATATTCACTATATTTCCTCTATATATTTATTATATTAGCCTATATAAACTCACCTAAAGAATTATTAGCAGAGATGCAAACCTCAATCCAACCCTGTATAAGGAATTAAAATTATTACTGGTAGTGTGTGTGTGTGTGTGTGTGTGTGTGTCTCTGACCCTCCAGTGTTTTGGCCCGCAGCAGGTCGCTCAGCTCCTTCTGGTAGCCGTCAGCACATTCGGTCCTCAGGCTCCGCAGCGCCACCTCAGGCAGCCTCAGGACTCGCAGCGTCTGAGACGCTCGGCCCTCTTTCACAGCCTGATTAACCGCAGCCAGACCCAGACACACTACACACAACAAAACATGCTTCCTCAGGAGGAACACTTATGTTTTATGAAATATGTTTAAACACTGCAAAAAATGCTTTTCTTACTTTGTTTTAAAAATTCTCAAAACAAAAAGTATTTACTAGACAAGCAAAAGTAATTGTCTTGTTTTGGGGGAAAATAACTCAAAATCAAGAGAGTTTTTGCTTAAAATAAACTATTAACTATAAAATAATCTATTAAGATTATAGTTAAGATTATTGATCTTATTTTAAGCAGAAACTCTCTTCATTTTGAGTTATTTTTTTACCTAAACAAGACAATTACTTTTGCTTGTCTAGTAAATACTTCTTGTTTTGAGAATTTTTAGATGTTTGGTCTCGAAACAAGACAAAAATACTGAGTAAGAAGAGAATTGTTTTTTTTACAGTGAATATGCAAATGTGAGCTCACTCACTCTTTAGCGCTTTCTGAGTGTCCTGATTGGCCAGTCTGACACCGTCCTGAATGTCAGCCAACCAGAGCTCAGCTCCAGGGTCACGGCTCACCTGCACAGAAACAGGAAATATCGTGTAACCATACCGGGGCGGCAGTGGCTCAGTGGTTCATGTAGGTTGTCTACAAACCGAAAGGTTGGTGGTTCAATGACCACCGAGTTCGACCTGTCGAGGTGTCCATGAGCAAGACCTCCCCCCAGCTGCTCCCGACGAGCTGGATGGTGCCTTACATGGCTGACATCGCCGTCAGTGTATGAATGGGTGAATGTGAGGTAAAGCACTTTGGATGGCCATAGGGTCTGTTAAAAGCGCTTTATAAATGCAGTCCATTTACCATACCGTGCGTCCCAATCCGCATACTATCCATATTTCCCAAATCGTAGTAAGCTAAGTCTTCCAAAGATACCCGGATGGTTTACTATTTCCAGCCAGAATTCAAAGTGAGGATCGACACACACTCTAACGGCTGATATTACCCACAATCCATTACGAGTTGGATGAGGATTCGATTAGAACTACAAACGCGGATAAAACGTTTAAAAAAAACTACAAACATGGTGGATGAGTCAGACGGTTAAGTAGAGAGGTTTAGATAAAGGTTTGAGTGATCAATTATTAGTATTTAATCTGACGAAAATATATTTATTCAGTATTGTCCACATTACATCTCACCGGCAGCAGCATTGAGCACTTTTGTAATGACACGTTTGGCCGTTAACTTTTAAATGAAAAAGAAAAACACTGACATTCTGGATTCGGATGGCAATAAAAATCACAGACTATCTCCTGTAAATAATGAAAATACCTGACGACCCCACGAGAAACAATCACCGTATGATCTACCAGTCTACTGCACTGGCCAAATGAAACACAAAGGTGTTTTGCATGACTGTAGGTGAAATAGCATGTGGTCAAACACTGCACACTAATAACAGAAGCGTCAAAAATAAATAAATAAACGTTGTTCGCGGGTGTGATTACATATAAGTTTGTTGGTGTTTGTAGCCGTTTGTTGGAGAAGTATGAAACAATTTAGTTAACGATTAAAATAAACGGCAGCAACAAGAAGCACACAGAACCGAACCGTGTGTTTAGTGAACCGCCGCCCCTAATATGATCCTAAAACACAATCATCCGCTGTAGTTTTCATCCATTTTATTTATTGTTTTTGGTATTTATACAGTTAAAATGATCAAGCTCTTTTTTTTACCGTGCGATTAATTGATTTAGTGACCATCACGACAGGCCTACATCTGAATAGGGCTAAAAATGTCATCAGTTTTCATCGACTAAAACTAGATGAAAATAGGATAATTCTGAATAAAATGCTTAGACTTTTAGTCGACTGAAACTTGACTAGACTAAAGAGAGTATGAACGTGACAAACTAATAAAAAAAAATCAAATGAAAGCTTGACACAAAGACTAGACTGAAACTAAAATTTACATTTATGCATTTGGCAGACGCTTTCATCCAAAGCGCCTTACATTGCATTCAATGCACACATTTTACATTTTGTCAATTCTTGCTTTCCCTGGGAATTGAACCCATGACCTTGGCGTTGCTAAAGCCATGCTCTACTGTTTGAGCTACAGGAAAGCTATAATCAAAATTTGAACAATGAAAACAGCGCTGCACACCTCGGCCTTGTGTCGTCTGGCACGGGTCAGCAGGTCATGGTAGCGTCCGGCGTTGTGCAGAAACACGTCCTCCAGGCCACTAGAGGGCAGCACCAGCGCTGAAAGCGTCTTCTGAGGATCACCGCGACTCAGAGCCTGATTGATCAGACCGATGGTGAGAATCTCTGTGGAGATCAACCACCACACCATCAGTAATGCTGCAAACTCATCATTACGACCAAAGCGCTGTAAAAACATTTCGGACGGACTGACGTTCATGTTCCTGGTGAGCGGCCATGTTGACGGCGTTCAGGCCCATCTGCAGGTCGTTCCAGGAGAGAAGAGCTTTACCTGCCCTCCTCTTCTGCTCACACAGCTCCTCGAAATACCTGAACACACACACAGTTACGACTCCAGATACAAATCAGAGTGTGAAATAACAGCAAGATCTCCATATATATATATATATGTGTGTGTGTGTCTGTGTGTGTGTATACATGTACACACACACACATTCACCTTAATGGATTATTAGGAACACCTGTTCAGTTTCTCATTAATGCGATTATCTAATCAGCCAATCACATGGCAGTTCTTCAGTGCATTTAGGGGTGTGGTCCTGGTCAAGACAATCTCCTGAACTCCAAACTGAATGTCAGAATGGGAAAGAAAGGTGATTTAAGCCGTTTTGAGCGTGGCATGGTTGTTGGTGCCAGACGGGCCGGTCTGAGTATTTCACAATCTGCTCAGTTACTGGGATTTACACACACAACCATTTCTAGGGTTTACAAAGAATGGTGTGAAAAGGGAAGAGCATCCAGTCTGCAGCAGTCCTGTGGGAGAAAATGCCTTGTTGATGCTCGAGGTCAGAGGAGAATGGGCCGACTGATTCAAGCTGATAGAAGAGCAACTTTGACTGAAATAACCACTCGTTACAACCGAGGTATGCAGCAAAGCATTTGCGAAGCCATAACACACACAACCTTGAGGCGGATGGGCTACAGCAGCAGAAGACCCCACCGGGTACCACTCATCTCCACTACAAACAGGAAAAAGAGGCGACAATCTGCACAAGCTCACCAAAATTGGACAGTTGAAGACTGGAGAAATGTCGCCTGGTCTGATGAGTCTCGATTTCTGTTGAGACATTCAGATGGTAGAGTCAGAATTTGGCGTAACCAGAATGAGAACATGGATCCATCATGCCTTGTTCCCACTGTGCAGGATGGTGGTGGTGGTGTAATGGTGTGGGGGATGTTTTCTTGGCACACTTTAGGCTCCTTAGTGCCAATTGGGCATCGTTTAAATGCCACGGCCTACCTGAGCATTGTTTCAGACCATGTCCATCCCTTTATGACCACCATGTCCCCATCCTCTGATGGCTACTTCCAGCAGGATAATGCACCATGTCACAAAGCTCCAATCATTTCAAATTGGTTTCTTGAACATGACAATGAGTTGACTGAACTAAAATGGCCGCCACAGTCCCCAGATCTCAACCCAATACAGCATCTTTGGGATGTGGTGGAACGGGAGCTTCGTGCCCTGGATGTGCATCCCACAAATCTCCATCAACTGCAAGATGCTCTCCTATCAATATGGGCCAACATTTCTAAAGAATGCTTTCAGCAGCTTGTTGATCAATGCCACGCAGAATTAAGGCAGTTCTGAAGGCGAAAGGGTCAAACACAGTACACAGTAGTGTGTGCTCCTAATAATCCTTTAGGAGAGTGGATATTGATAATGTGAGAGTAGCGTTCAGACCTCTGAATCAGACTGTCATCAATGTCAGCGAGTCCAGCCGCCGAACTGACCAGGGTAACGCTGAATGCACCGAAATCCTTCACCTCCACAGCCTGGTTAACCAGAGCCACCGCAGACAACATCTCCACCGCAACAAACAGCTCCTCCTGCTGCAGCGAACCCTGAAACACACAACTGTGCCTTAGCAAACACTAGAAGAGTCGGCTGTTTGAACGAATGAATCAGCTGTTTGAATGAATCGTTTGAGTGAATGATTCAATGACTCACTCATTAACATTGACTTGCTGTACCTTCTGGTGGTTTCAATTTCACAGTTTCTATTCATGTTTTAAATAATTTCAAATATCAATATTCAATGGAAAAGTAAGGTTCAGGAGGAGGTTAACCCAGGGATAAGTAAGGTTTAGGAGGAGGTTAACCCAGGGATAAATCAGGTTCAGGAGAAGGTTAACCCAGGGATAAGTCAGGTTCAGGAGGAGGTTAACCCAGGGATAAGTCAGGTTCAGGAGAAGGTTAACCCAGAGATAAGTCAGGTTCAGGAGGAGGTTAACCCAGGGATAAGTAAGGTTTAGGAGGAGGTTAACCCAGGGATAAGTCAGGTTCAGGAGGAGGTTAACCCAGGGATAAGTCAGGTTCAGGAGAAGGTTAACCCAGGGATAAGTAAGGTTTAGGAGGAGGTTAACCCAGGGATAAATCAGGTTCAGGAGAAGGTTAACCCAGGGATAAGTAAGGTTTAGGAGGAGGTTAACCCAGGGATAAGTCAGGTTCAGGAGAAGGTTAACCCAGGGATAAGTCAGGTTCAGGAGGAGGTTAACCCAGGGATAAGTAAGGTTTAGGAGGAGGTTAACCCAGGGATAAGTCAGGTTCAGGAGGAGGTTAACCCAGGGATAAGTCAGGTTCAGGAGAAGGTTAACCCAGGGATAAGTAAGGTTTAGGAGGAGGTTAACCCAGGGATAAGTCAGGTTCAGGAGGAGGTTAACCCAGGGATAAGTCAGGTTCAGGAGGAGGTTAACCCAGGGATAAGTCAGGTTCAGGAGAAGGTTAACCCAGGGATAAGTCAGGTTCAGGAGGAGGTTAACCCAGGGATAAGTAAGGTTTAGGAGGAGGTTAACCCAGGGATAAATCAGGTTCAGGAGAAGGTTAACCCAGGGATAAGTCAGGTTCAGGAGGAGGTTAACCCAGGGATAAGTCAGGTTCAGGAGGAGGTTAACCCAGGGATAAGTCAGGTTCAGGAGAAGGTTAACCCAGGGATAAGTCAGGTTCAGGAAAAGGTTAACCCAGGGATAAGTCAGGTTCAGGAGAAGGTTAACCCAGGGATAAGTCAGGTTCAGGAGAAGGTTAACCCAGGGATAAGTCAGGTTCAGGAGAAGGTTAACCCAGGGATAAGTCAGGTTCAGGAGGAGGTTAACCCAGGGATAAGTCAGGTTCAGGAGGAGGTTAACCCAGGGATAAGTCAGGTTCAGGAGGAGGTTAACCCAGGGATAACTCTGGTTCAGGAGAAGGTTAACCCAGGGATAAGTCAGGTTCAGGAGAAGGTTAACCCAGGGATAAGTCTGGTTCAGGAGAAGGTTAACCCAGGGATAAGTCAGGTTCAGGAGAAGGTTAACCCAGGGATAAGTCAGGTTCAGGAGGAGGTTAACCCAGGGATAAGTCAGGTTCAGGAGAAGGTTAACCCAGGGATAAGTCAGGTTCAGGAGGAGGTTAACCCAGGGATTAGTCAGGTTCAGGAGGAGGTTAACCCAGGGATAATTAAGGATCAGGAGAAGGTTAACCCAGGGATTAGTCAGGTTCAGGAGAAGGTTAACCCAGGGATAAGTCAGGTTCAGGAGGAGGTTAACCCAGGGATAAGTCAGGTTCAGGAGAATGTTAACCCAGGGATAAGTCAGGTTCAGGATAAGGTTAACTCAGGGATAAGTCAGGTTCAGGAGGAGGTTAACCTAGGGATTAGTCAGGTTCAGGAGAAGGTTAACCCAGGGATAAGTCAGGTTCAGTAGGAGGTTAACCCAGGGATAAGTCAGGTTCAGGAGGAGGTTAACCCAGGGATAATTAAGGATCAGGAGGTTAACCCAGGGTTAGATGTGGTGTGTTACCTGTGGACACTGGCTCTGCAGCGGGGCCAGCTCTCTCTGGTAGAGCTCCGCAGCGAACGGATAGACGTCTGGAAGACGAGCATCAGGGTTCATCAGCGCCCGGACCGTCTGACGAGCTTCTCCACGCTCCAAGGCCTCGTTTATTTTACTCACCGCATGCTGCACTGCACACACACACACACACACCTTACTGCGCATGAACTCACATTTTAAAGGGTTAGTTCAGACAAATTGAAAGATCTGTCAATAACTCAGCCTTCTGTCTTTTTTATGTTGATTTGAAGTGTCAGTTTTTGCACTAATCTCCGTCTATACAAATCACGGCATGTCGCAGGAATGCGTTGGATTTGCTGTGTTTTGATGCCGATGTAGGATCGTAAAGCCATGAGCATCAATTGTTAGGTATAGGGATGGATACCGAGGCCCGGTATTAAATGAGCCCAGGGTGCTAAATTATGAAAGACCACAGCTGATAAGCTGTGTTGATAAGCTCTGATGCTATTGGTTCTTGCATACGCTCTCGGACTAAATATAAAATATCTTAAACTGTGTGTGAAGATGAACGGAGGTCTTACGGGTGTGGAGCGACATTAGGGGGAGGAGTTAATGACAGACATTTCATTTTTGGGTGAACTAACCCTTTAAGAGATGCATCAATATCTGTGCAGAATCTGTAAGTCATTTATAGAAGTGTCATTGACATTATGCTAGAGCTGTAATGTTTGTTCACTGTAATATTTACCAGTAAAAAATTCTATGAAAGATTTCCCATAAATTCTGTGCTATGTATTTTCTGTGAATCAAATGAAGACATAAAACACTACATTTTCTTTTAATTGAATGAAACTTTTTTTGTCAAACAAACTGAGCTTTATAGTTAAAAAAAGAAGTGATACATTACCTAAAAATAAATTTATGATAGTTTAAAATTATTACATTAGTGTTAGTATTATTATTACAGAGATGTCTCTAAACTCTACTGTACAACAGTGATATATTTCGCAAGTTTTTATAAACCGAACTTTTATTTTGATGGTTTGCCGTAAAGATCTTTTTGTGTGTTTATGACGGTAATTTTTATCAAATGAAACGGTGACATGCGCATGAAGTGACTGTCAGAGCGGCTCTGGAGATGAGGTTCATGCGTTTATGTCCTCGAAGGAGATGGAAACACTACCGTGTGTGTGTGTGTGTGCGCGTGTGTGTCAGGATTCTGCTGTGGGACTGAAGTGTGTGTATGTCTGTGATCATGAAGTGACTGTCAGAGCGGCTCTGGAGAGGAAGTTTATGCGTTTATGTCCTCGTATGAGATGGAAACACTTATGTGTGTGTGTGTGAGGGTGTGTGCGTCAGGATTCTGCTGTGAGACTGAAGTGTGTGTGTGTATGTCTGTGCTCATGAAGTGACTGTCAGAGCGGCTCTGGAGAGGAAGTTTATGCGTTTATGTCCTTGTATGAGATGGAAACACTACCGTGTGTGTGTGTGCGTGTCAGGATTCTGCATTGAGACTGAAGTGTGTGTGTGTGTGTGTGCGCGCGTGTCAGGATTCTGCTGTGAGACTGAAGTGTGTGTGTGTGTGTGCGTGTGTGTCTGTGCTCATGAAGTGACTGTCAGAGCGGCTCTGGAGAGGAAGTTTATGCGTTTATGTCCTCGTATGAGATGGAAACACTACCGTGTGTGTGTGTGCGTGTCAGGATTCTGCTGTGAGACTGAAGTGTGTGTGTGTGTCAGGATTCTGCTTTGAGATTGAAGTGTGTGTGTGTGTGTGTCTGTGCTCATGAAGTGACTGTCAGAGCAGCTCTGGAGATGAAGTTCATGTGTTTATGTCCTCGTATGAGATGGAAACACTACCGTGTGTGTGTGTGTGTGCGTGTCAGGATTCTGCTGTGAGACTGAAGTGTCTCTGTGTGTGTGTGTGTGTGTGCGCATGAAGTGACTGTCAGAGCGGTTCTGGAGATGAAGTTCATGCGTTTATGTCCTCGTATAAGACGGAAACACTTCCATGTGTGTGTGTGTGTGAGTGTGTGAGTGAGGTAAATAAACTGCGGGTCAGTGCCATTCATTCACATACACGCAGGATTCGTAAATAGTGTTTTTGCGGTTTAATATTCACAGACACTCGTCTATATCACCAGATGCGTTCTCCGGTACCGATTGAGCTAACGTAAATCAGTATACAGTGGTACTGACGTAATTCAGTCTGTGCCCTTAAAAGTGCCGAGTTCGGTGCCCAACCCTACTGACGCCAGCATTGCTGAACTATCCCTTTAACAGCAAACACATCCTCAGCCTGTGCTGTGCATTAGCGGTTCACTGACGGCTTCGGTCTCTCTGCGCGTCCTCGTTGGCCATGTTGATCGCCTCCTGCAGTTCATCTCTCTCCAGAGGATCCACACATCCCAGATCCTGAAACACACACACACACACACTTCAGTCTCACAGCAGAATCCTCACAAGCACACACACACTTCAGTCTCACAGCAGAATCCTGACACGCGCACACACACACACCAGGGCTTTCTGCTCTCGGTCGGCGCTCATCTGCTCCAGGTACCAGCCGGCGTGATCTCGGACCAGCCCTCGGAGGGCCAGACTGGGGTTCTGCAGAGCACACATCAGAGCTGGAGGATCAGTGCAGTCCAACGCCTCATCCACCTGCTCCAGCGCCGCTTGCACTGACACACACACACACACACACACACACACACACACACACACACACACACACACACACACACACACACACACACACAGACACACAATCATTGAAATGTTAATAAGTTATTCTGTTGCTATAAACAATAACAATATAAGAATAGAAATAACAATAATAGTTATTTTCAATTATAAAAAAAGAAATGGTAATAAAATAGCAATAGTTGTTTTATCTACAACAACAACAATAATAATAATAGCAATAAAGACTAATACTGTCAACGTGTTAAACAAATCTTGGCAAAACTATACAATAAGTTCTCAGTGAATCAACTAACAATGAACAGAATATTTGACAGCATAATTATTCATTTTTTGTGTATGTTAGTTACCAACAGATGAACAACTACACAATTTGATTTAATAATGCATTAGTAGATGTTGAAATTAACATAATTATGATTAATAACTGCAGTGTTGTTAATTCTTAGTTGATAACTAATGCAGTTAATTCATTTTTAACAAATTAAACATTATTGTAAAGTATTACACACACACAAAACATGCTTTTTAAGCAAATGTCCTATTTACTGGAATACCAACGAGGTGTTGTGATGAAATATGAGACTTTATGACTCACTGTTGACTCTGTTAATGGAGTCTTGAATTTCTCTCTGCGTCAGATATTCCTCATAAATGTCACTCTCTGCCGATCCGTTTCCCTGTAAAACAGAACAGTTCGAATGTGTGTGTGTGTGTGTGTGTGTGTGTGTGTACTCTCTCGCGAGCTTTCCTTAGAGATGGTCCAGTTCAGTTTGTGCATGATTACATGATATAACTATTTCTTTTAATACTGTATCCTAAATTGTGGATAATTCAGCTATATCTCATATGCTGAAGCACGTTTCTGGAGTGTTAACGATTAAAATAAACGACAAGAAGCGCACAGAACCGTTAACCGTGAGCCGAGCCGAACCGTGGGTTTAGTGAACCGTAAACCGTGAGCCGAGCCGAACCGTGGGTTTAGTGAACCGTTAACCGTGAGCCGAGCCGAACCGTGGGTTTAGTGAACCGTAAACCGTGAGCCGAGCCGAACCGTGGGTTTAGTGAACCGTAAACCGTGAGCCGAGCCGAACCGTGGGTTTAGTGAACCGTTAACCGTGAGCCGAGCCGAACCGTGGGTTTAGTGAACCGTAAACCGTGAGCCGAGCCGAACCGTGGGTTTAGTGAACCGTTAACCGTGAGCCGAACCGTGGGTTTAGTGAACCGTTAACCGTGAGCCGAGCCGAACCGTGGGTTTAGTGAACCGTTAACCGTGAGCCGAACCGTGGGTTTAGTGAACCGTTAACCGTGAGCCGAACCGTGGGTTTAGTGAACCGTTAACCGTGAGCCGAGCTGAACCGTGGGTTTAGTGAACCGTTAACCGTGAGCCGAGCCGAACCGTGGGTTTAGTGAACCGTAAACCGTGAGCCGAGTCGAACCGTGGGTTTAGTGAACCGTTAACCGTGAGCCGAGCCGAACCGTGGGTTTAGTGAACCGTTAACCGTGAGCCGAGCCGAACCGTGGTTTAGTGAACCGTTAACCGTGAGCCGAGCCGAACCGTGGGTTTAGTGAACCATAAACCGTGAGCCGAGCCGAACCGTGGGTTTAGTGAACCGTAAACCGTGAGCCGAGCCGAACCGTGGGTTTAGTGAACCGTAAACCGTGAGCCGAGCTGAACCGTGGGTTTAGTGAACCGTTAACCGTGAGCCGAGCCGAACCGTGGGTTTAGTGAACCATAACCGTGAGCCGAGCCGAACCGTGGGTTTAGTGAACCGTAAACCGTGAGCCGAGTCGAACCGTGGGTTTAGTGAACCGTAAACCGTGAGCCGAGCCGAACCGTGGGTTTAGTGAACCGTTACCGTGAGCCGAGTCGAACCGTGGGTTTAGTGAACCGTTAACCGTGAGCCGAGCCGAACCGTGGGTTTAGTGAACCGTTAACCGTGAGCCGAGCCGAACCGTGGGTTTAGTGAACCGTTAACCGTGAGCCGAGCCGAACCGTGGGTTTAGTGAACCGTTAACCGTGAGCCGAGCCGAACCGTGGGTTTAGTGAACCGTTAACCGTGAGCCGAGCCGAACCGTGGGTTTAGTGAACCGTTAACCGTGAGCCGAGCCGAACCGTGGGTTTAGTGAACCGTTAACCGTGAGCCGAGCCGAACCGTGGGTTTAGTGAACCGTTAACCGTGAGCCGAGCCGAACCGTGGGTTTAGTGAACCGTTAACTGTGAGCCGAGCCGAACCGTGGGTTTAGTGAACCGTTAACCGTGAGCCGAGCCGAACCGTGGGTTTAGTGAACCGTTAACCGTGAGCCGAGCCGAACCGTGGGTTTAGTGAACCGTTAACCGTGAGCCGAGCCGAACCGTGGGTTTAGTGAACCGTAAACTGTGAGCCGAGCCGAACCGTGGGTTTAGTGAACCGTAAACCGTGAGCCGAGCCGAGCCGAGCCGTGGGTTTAGTGAACCGTAAACCGTGAGCCGAGCCGAGCCGAACCGTGGGTTTAGTGAACCGTAAACCGTGAGCCGAGCCGAACCGTGGGTTTGGTGAACCGTAAACCGTGAGCCGAGCCGAACCGTGGGTTTAGTGAACCGTTAACCGTGAGCCGAGCCGAACCGTGGGTTTAGTGAACCGTAAACCGTGAGCCGAGCCGAACCGTGGGTTTGGTGAACCGTAAACCGTGAGCCGAGCCGAACCGTGGGTTTAGTGAACCGTTAACCGTGAGCCGAGCCGAACCGTGGGTTTAGTGAACCGTAAACTGTGAGCCGAGCCGAACCGTGGGTTTAGTGAACCGTAAACCGTGAGCCGAGCCGAGCCGAACCGTGGGTTTAGTGAACCGTAAACCGTGAGCCGAGCTGAACCGTGGGTTTAGTGAACCGTTAACCGTGAGCCGAGCCGAACCGTGGGTTTAGTGAACCGTAAACCGTGAGCCGAGCCGAACCGTGGGTTTAGTGAACCGTTAACCGTGAGCCGAGCCGAACCGTGGGTTTAGTGAACCGTTAACCGTGAGCCGAGCCGAACCGTGGGTTTAGTGAACCGTTAACCGTGAGCCGAGCCGAACCGTGGGTTTAGTGAACCGTAAACGGTGAGCCGAGCCGAACCGTGGGTTTAGTGAACCGTAAACCGTGAGCCGAGCCGAACCGTGGGTTTAGTGAACCCGTTAACCGTGAGCCGAGCCGAACCGTGGGTTTAGTGAACCGTTAACCGTGAGCCGAGCCGAACCGTGGGTTTAGTGAACCGTTAACAGTGAGCCGAGCCGAGCCGAACCGTGGGTTTAGTGAACCGTAACCGTGAGCCGAGCCGAACCGTGGTTTAGTGAACCGTAAACCGTGAGCCGAGCCGAACCGTGGGTTTAGTGAACCGTAAACCGTGAGCCGAGCCGAGCCGTGGGTTTAGTGAACCGTTAACCGTGAGCCGAGCCGAACCGTGGGTTTAGTGAACCGTTAACCGTGAGCCGAGCCGAACCGTGGTTTAGTGAACCGTTAACAGTGAGCCGAGCCGAGCCGAACCGTGGGTTTAGTGAACCGTAAACCGTGAGCCGAGCCGAACCGTGGGTTTAGTGAACCGTAAACCGTGAGCCGAGCCGAACCGTGGGTTTAGTGAACCGTAAACCGTGAGCCGAGCCGAACCGTGGTTTAGTGACCGTAAACCGTGAGCCGAGCCGAACCGTGGGTTTAGTGAACCGTAAACCGTGAGCCGAGCCGAACCGTGGGTTTAGTGAACCGTAAACCGTGAGCCGAGCCGAACCGTGGGTTTGGTGAACCGCCGCCCCTAATACGCTCCTAAAACACAATCATCCGCTGCAGTTTTCATCCGTTGGATTTTTTGTTTTTGGTGTTTATTGAAGTGTATTTCTTGTTAACAGACTGAGAGTCCATCGCTTTTCTTATTTTTGTGGTTTTGTTCATTTATTGTGGATATTTAAAATGTTTTTCGTGTTCAGTGTTAATCTTTAGAAATCAAAGTTTATTGTTTTTGAAAAGGTGTACCTGCATTATTATGCCATGATCATTATTTTAGATGAAAATTGTCTCAGAACGACAATATTATCGTTTATCGCAATCATTTCATGGCGAATTTATCGTCCAGCAATATGTGTTATCGTGACAGGTCTACACTGGGAAGCTGCTGTGAAACGATCGGCATTGTAAAAGCGCGATACAAATAAAGCTGATTGATGTATTGATTGACTGATTGATCATGTGCCACTCTTACGTGTGCCCGCGCCGCTTTCTGAAGGCGCGCCTGCCGCAGCATCTCCTGATAAACGGGCATGAGCTGGTCCTGCAGGCCGATGAGCGCGGCGTTGGGGTTCTGAAGGGCCTGAGCCGTTATTTCAACACAGCCCCGGTCCACCGCTTCATTGATCGCAATCACAGCCGCATGCACTGCAGACAGAAGACAGAGCAACTTCAGCTCATCTGAGGACGGGGCGGGCGGGGCGGGGCCAGCTGTCACTCACAGGAGATCAGCCAATAGCAAACCACAGCCAATCAATTCCCCACACACACACACAAGCCCCGCTCATACTGGTACATATAACAATTAAATTTACCAGTTTATTTAGAAATAATAATTATTTATTAAATAATTAATTTACTAACTAATTTGATTAATTATTCATTAAATAAATGTATCTGTTTATTTTGTAAAATGACACGAAAACACAAAATACTTGGCGCTGATTGGACAGTGTGTGAGAGCGTGTGTGAGAGAGAGCGTGTGTGAGAGAGAGCGTGTGTGAGAGAGAGCGTGTGTGAGAGAGAGCGTGTGTGAGAGAGAGGCGTGTGTGAGAGAGAGCGTGTGTGAGAGAGAGCGTGTGTGAGAGAGAGCGTGTGTGAGAGAGCATGTGTGAGAGAGAGCGTGTGTGTGTGAGAGAGAAAGAGAGAGAGTGTGTGAGAGGAGAGAGAGAGCGTGTGAGAGAGAGAGAGCGTGTGAGAGAGAGAGCGAGCGTGTGTGAGAGAGAGCGAGCGTGTGTGAGAGAGAGCGAGCGGTGTGAGAGAGAGAGAGAGCGTGTGTGAGAGAGAGCGTGTGTGAGAGAGAGCGTGTGTGAGAGAGAGCGTGTGTGAGAGAGAGCGTGGTGAGAGAGGAGAGCGAGCGTGTGTGAGAGAGAGCGAGCGTGTGTGAGAGAGAGCGAGCGTGTGTGAGAGAGAGAGAGCGTGTGTGAGAGAGAGCGTGTGTGAGAGAGAGCGTGTGTGAGAGAGAGCGTGTGTGAGAAGAGAGCGTGTGTGAGAGAGAGCGTGTGTGAGAGAGCGTGTGTGAGAGAGAGCATGTGTGAGAGAGAGCGTGTTGTGAGAGAGAGCGTGTGTGAGAGAGAGCGTGTGAGAGAGAGTGTGTGTGAGAGAGAGCGTGTGTGAGAGAGAGTGTGTGTGAGAGAGAGCGTGTGTGAGAGAGAGCGTGTGTGAGAGAGAGAGCGTGTGAGAGAGAGAGTGTGTGAGAGAGAGCGTGTGTGAGAGAGAGTGTGTGTGAGAGAGCGTGTGTGAGAGAGAGCGTGTGTGAGAGAGAGCGTGTGTGAGAGAGAGCGTGTGTGAGAGAGAGTGTGTGTGAGAGAGAGTGTGTGTGAGAGAGCATGTGTGAGAGAGAGCGTGTGTGTGTGAGAGAGAA
>NC_090178.1:797352-822352 GCF_024679245.1 Pseudorasbora parva
TGAGTGTGTGTGAGAGCGTGTGTTTGAGAGAGAAAGTGTGTGCGAGAGAGCGTGTGTGAGAGAGAGCGTGTGTGAGAGAGAGCGTGTGTGAGAGAGAGCGTGTGTGAGAGAGAGAGTGTGAGAGAGAGAGTGTGTGAGAGAGAGTGTGTGAGAGAGAGCGTGTGAGAGAGAGCGTGTGTGAGAGAGAGAGCGTGTGTGAGAGAGAGTGTGTGTGTGTGAGAGAGAGAAAGTGTGTGCGAGAGAGCGTGTGTGTGAGAGAGTGTGTGTGAGAGAGAGCGTGTGTGAGAGAGAGTGTGTGTGTGTGAGAGAGAGAAAGTGTGTGCGAGAGAGTGTGTGTGAGAGTGTGACAGCGTCTGAGAGAGAAAGAGTGAGAGCATGTGTGTGTGTGAGAGAAAGAGTGTGTGAGAGAGAGAGAGCGTGTGTGTGAGAGAGAGACAGACAGTGTGAGTGAGTGAGTGTGTGTGTGTGTCCTTGTTTATATTACATTGTGGGGACCAAATAATGATAGTGAATCCTGAGAGCAGCAGCCAGCGGTCCACACTCTTCAAAAGGCTTATAAATCAGTAATAAATTGATACATT
Source organism: Pseudorasbora parva (assembly GCF_024679245.1). Lineage (NCBI taxonomy): Eukaryota > Metazoa > Chordata > Actinopteri > Cypriniformes > Gobionidae > Pseudorasbora > Pseudorasbora parva. The sequence goes on from NC_090178.1 coordinate 797,934, forward strand.
TATTTAATTAATAATTAAATGTGTTAGTTATGAAATTAATGATTGATTTAATTATTTCAGAATAAACTGGAACATTTATTTGTTGTTCATTAATTATTAAATTTTATAATTTGTAGTAATTTGGTCGTCTCTAGTCGGCTTATGTTGACAATCAAAGCCTTTAGAGAAGCGTGATTATAAATATGCGATATGATAATCAGTGATGCGCACCTGCCGCCTCGTCCACCGACAGCTCATTGGCCAGGACTCCTCCAATCTTACTGAACGCTGGCATCTGGATCCCGTATTTATCCAGCTCCAGTTTCATGTTATTGATCTCCTCTTCTGCAAACACACACACACACACACACACACTAGGGCTTTGCGATATTGAAGAAAAATATGATATGCAATAAAAGTAAATAGGATATAAAAAGCTCATTTTGAAGCGATCTCTTCTTAAACTCAGATGTAAGGCGGCAGGTAAATCACCGCACAACCTTGTGTTCGTCTCAAAATAATCTGTAATTCGGCCGGGGGGGGTTTTACGCAGACGATGGGAGAAAAACACCGGATTCAGACGGCAATAAAAACACCGACGATCTCCTGTAAATGATGGAAATACCTGACGACCCCACGAGGAACACTCACCGTATGAATAGGGCTAAAGAAATGAAAACACATTTACCTGTGAACTTGACCTTCCCGCACAGGTCGTGGATCTGAGGGGCGAGTCCCAGACGAAACAGGTACAAACTAACACAACAGACCAGAAAACATGTCATGAAAGGGTTAGTTCAGACAGATGAATTAACCCACTGATGTCTCATATGGACTACTGTGATGATGTTTTTATTCCCTTTCTGGACATGGACAGTATAGTGTGCATACACTTGCATACGCTCTCGGACTAAATATAGAATATCTTAAACTGTGTGTGAAGATGAACGGAGGTCTGACGGGTGAGGAACGACATTAGGGGGAGGAGTTAATGACAGACATTTCATTTCTGGCTGAACTAACCCTTTAAGAGACTACCTGAACAAGTAGGCATGAATCTTTGTATTAATTTGAGAAGATGCCAAAACGAATAGTTTCATTATTGGGACTAAAACCCTAAAACTGGAAGCCGTAAAAGACCACGAATCATCCAAATGCCACATCCAGGTGAAAAAGAGCGCACCTCATTTAATGACATGTATATCAGTTCATGGTGTGTGTGTGTGTGTGTGTGTGTGTGTGTGTGTGTGTGTGTGTGTGTGTATAAAGAAAGAAAATGTCAGTATTTCATTGTGACTTGAGATTAAATAAACTGCTGAACTATTGTAGAGCTTGTCGTATTAACCTTCACATGCAGTTACACATTGTCGGTTTAAAACAAGACAGTGGCTGGAGGACAAAAAATGTAATTTCCATCCTGTGGCGTAGTTCTGACCTCAGAGCATGGATGCAGTAAACGGCTCTGGGCATGTTCTTCTTATCATACACATCAGTCGTCTCTGGATGAAAGATCTGCAGAGTGAAAAGCACCTTCAGTGACGCGAGATATTCACAACAGATCGAATTTGATTAGAGTTTGATTAGAGTTTGAGTGTGATTTACCGTCGGCAATCCGACCTCCGTCATGGCGTTCCTCCAGTGGTTGATGTTGTCAGTGTGACGAAACTGAAGCCCGCTGGCCTAAGCACAAAAAGAGACATTAAAGGGTTAGTTCACTCTATTAAAAAATGAAAATGATGTCATTAACTCCTCCCCCTCATGTGGTTGGACACCCGTCAGACCTTCGCTCATCTTCAGAACACAAATGAAGATATTTTAGTGTAAAGCTGAGAAAGGCTTCAGATAGGCCTCCATTGGCATTCAGTCCATTCCCACTCACAAGACCCATAAAGGCCCTAAACACATCGACACACAGCCCATCTCACTACAGCGGCATGAACGAAGGTCTTACGGGTGACCAATGACATGAGGGCGAGTCATTAATGACATCATTTTTGGGTGAACTAACCCTTTAAGCGCTCACCTTGTACCGCTCCTGGTCCAGGTCGTAAATCTTCTTTAGTGGAACCGCACTGGGAGCGAAACAGTGGCCCAGTTTGGCCAGATAAACGCCGTTCCTCAGCGCCGCCTCCAGCTCGATGGGTGCAGGTAACTCCTCCATCAGACACGCCTCCATCCACCTGACACGGGATGACCGAAAGAGGTGAACATTTCAGAAATAACTCTTAGGACACTTTAAACATTATATATTACGCCTAGGGGTGTGCGATATAACGTCTGCGATAACATCGTAATTGTCGTTTTAATGATGTGCGATCTGACATTAGAGTATATCCCTCATGTGTGTGTGTGTGTGTGTGTGTTTGTGTGTGTGTTGGGTAGGTTAAGGTAAGATTAGACTAGTGCGCGCTTTCACTGCAAGTATTTTTAATCACAGGAAGAATCCAGATATCAGCATGATAACAAATGTGATATTTATTTTATTTTATACAAGTTTACTAAACAAGAATTGAATAAGTGACTTTCATCTAAGACACCATATTGCCCATGTTTACTCTATTTCGCCATCGAGAATAGTTCAACAGTCACAGCTCTGTAATCGCGTTAGTCATCTGTAATCTCTGAGCGACACGCGTTGTTTACTTACTGAATGAATCAGCTTTCTGAACGAATCATTTGAATCAGTGATTCAGTGAATAAGACAGATTAATACAGTCAAATGATTCGTTCCTGAATGAATCAGTCGTTTGAATGAATCGGTTGAATCTCAGTGACTCACTCATTAACAGTGACTTGCTGCCGCCTAGTGGCGGTTTTAGTTTCACATTTAAAGAATCTTTTCACATTTTAAATCATTTCAAATATCAATATTCAACTTTATGTGTTTAAAACATCAAAAAGTTATTTATGCATAACTGCACAGTTAACTAATCCCGAACTTACCTGGGTAACAACTGAAACCAGCTGTGAGCAACATAGCATTACAATAACACACTCAGCTAAATATCGTCTAATTATCGTTATCGAGATATCATTTTTTTGTCAATATCGCACACCCCTAACTACACCTCATCCTCAATAAACCCGTCTCTTGCGTGATACCTCAAATGTTTTCATATTCCGATATAAAGCCGAATTTCCACCGCAGGAACTTTACCCAGGAACCAGGAACTTTGGGTGGTCCTCGGTGTGTTTCGACCGCAGGGTCTAAATGAAGATCCGGGTGAATATTTCCCCCTCCAAACGGCCCTGCTCGCGAGGTAGTACTTTTTCAAAGTTCAGGAACTTTCGAGGGCGGGACTTGGGCGCTGAACATGCTGATTGGTTTAGCTCACGCAGCATTTTATTTCAACCGGCATTTTTAAGTCTTTTGCGAGGTTCGTTCTGCGTTCATCAGTCTTGCTCTCTGTCTGATGGCGCGTGTTCGTCTCAGCCGTCTCACGTGCAATGTCCGTAATAGCTGATAATAATATACATTGTCATTTTAAATCTAGCTCTACAAGCTTTCTGAATATGCTGCTGAATCTGCATATTAGTGCTCTTTTCTGTCGTTGTTAATTACCTCTTTAGTAAACCGATACATAACCAGCAAAAGCAGCACAGCTTGAATCTCTTCCATACTCGTTATTATTTTTTTACAGTCTATATTTTTCACCATGTAAACGACCTGACCGATTACTGTAAGTGTGTCCTTACATGACGTGACAGCGCGCGCCGCGCTCATGTTGACAAGAGAGGAAAGCTCATTTTTCTGAGGGGTAAACTAAAAGTTATGAAGATAATGTTGGAGTAATGACACAGCGTATATTGCCCCAGGCAGTTTTTGCTTTAACTGTGTCTGACAGAAGAACTATTTTTTTTCTTAGATGATTATTACGCTTTACAGCAGATAAATAGCTTATATAATACTGTATTAGTCCTGGTGGCCGTTAAGAGTTGCTCTGGCTACAGTCAACACACTCCAGCTGCTGGAGAAAACAGCGGAGACATTTCTGATGCGGCAGACAAACTGCATGTGACAAAATGATTGCAATTGAAAGTCATCACATGTGAACAGATCGGTTTAGATAACGTCTCATGTAAACAGTCCACTAAATCTTTCAATCGGTACACACAAAAATGATTACTGTCCGTTAGGGGTGTGCATTGGCACTTCCTTCACGATTTGATTCGATTCCGATTCACCAGGTAACGATTCGATTCAATTCGATTCTACGATGCATTGTGATGCATCAAAATTCTACTGCACACAAAGCAAGTCATCAGTCATGAGGCAATACAAGCAGATATTAAACAACAGATTGTATTGGCCGCTATGTGTCTCCTGTATCTTTGACATAAAAGTTATTAAATAAAATTAAATGTAATTAAATAAAATGCAATTAACCCTTAAATGCATGACTGTTTCACCAAACATTATTACATATTCAGGTCGTTAGCGACCCAGATCTATATTTAACATGGATAGACCTCTACCTGTCGTGATAATATATAAAACTCCTGATTTTAGAGGAACAGCTACAGAAGAATAAAATAACACCTATTTCGTTCCCTTTTGGAGCTTGGAAGGATTCAGTTTGAGCAGATGTTTAATCCCATCATCATATGACCTCGTCAGAGTTTACCAGTAGATTCAGCATCTGCCTCATATTCGCGATCTCCAGCATATTCTCCAAACTCATTTTCAACGTCTTCAAAATCAATATTTTGATCACTGACAGCTTCTTGACCACATCCATCATCAAGAGACAGTGACACTAACATATGATTGTGTTTAGTACTTGCTCTCTGAAGTAAATCACTAACCCATTTCAAGTTTTGCAGATTATAATTATTGTTTCGTTTTCTGTCAGAGGTAACTATGAGTGAAACGTCACTTCATCATTGGGTATCAGACATCGCCACCTTGTGGAATAAAGGGGAATTGCGGCGTTTTTCGTCATTATAGATTAATTTATTATTGTGCAAAAAAAATATACGTACAATCCTACACACCTCGGGTCGTTAGCGCGTTTTTAATAACCCGTCTATCGCGGTCATCTCCCTCCGCCTCAGCCATCTTCCTTGTTGTTGTTGTTATTCTCTCGGAACCGGAAGTATTTGAAACTTCACAACTTTATCGTCCGCCAGAAAATAAACCGTGACATAATCGATTATGGCACTTTGCCGCATCGATGCTGAATCGTTCATGTCCCGCATCGCGATGCATCGCCGAATCGATTATTGTTGACACCCCTACTGTCCGTCAGTGACTTGGAGGAGCAGTCGCCTGCAGTCCTGCATCACCGGACTAATCTGCCTAATCTTCACGATACTTTAGATCGCGGTGGAAACGCAGACAGCTGCAGGTCTGGGGGGGGAGAAAAGATCCTGGTACAAATTGTTCCGGGTAATTTTGGTGGAAACGGGGCTTAATATGATTTCTGACTTGTAAGGTGGCCAGAATAATAATCCTCCACTGTGTGTTAAAGCGGTGTTTGCCTGTGATGTGACTTGTGTAACTTTAGTTAGTGTGTAATGTCGCTGCTTGAGCATAAGCAGTCTCTGCAAAGTTCCAGCGCTGAACGTTCACTGCAAACAGAGATATTGTCTTTTAAAGTTACTGCAGTTTATTGCCTACAAAAATGGCCGCTTTGGACTACAACAAGCTTCTTCCTGGGTTGGTGACATCATAAACCCTCGCTAGTCTCCGCTGATGGGACTTCTGCCTGTAATGGTAAGGGGCGTGGCCTTTACCTGTGCTTGGCACTTCATCCAATAAAAATACAGGAAACTACATTTGGCCATCTGACCAATCTAAGACCACTGCGTTTTTCAGAGGAAGCAGGAAGCAGACGAGCCGTGCACAGAGAGCGGTGTGGAATAAAGGGAGAAGAGAAGAAAAACATGACGCTTTAAAAAAAAAAATAATAATAATAATAATTACGACATGATATACTGCTAGGGGTGTCAACAATAATCGATTCGGCGATGCATCGCGATGCGGGGCATGAACGATTCAGCATCGATGCGGCAAAGTGCCATAATCGATTATGTGCAATTCACCTTTATTCCACAAGGTGGCGATGTCTGATACCCAATGATGAAGTGACGTTTCACTCATAGTTACCTCTGACAGAAAACGAAACAATAATTATAATCTGCAAAACTTGAAATGGGTTAGTGATTTACCGCAGAGAGCAAGTACTAAACACAATCATATGTTAGTGTCACTGTCTCTTGATGATGGATGTGGTCAAGAAGCTGTCAGTGATCAAAATATTGATTTTGAAGACATTGAAAATGAGTTTGGAGAATATGCTGGAGATCGCGAATATGACGCAGATGCTGAATCTACTGGTAAACTCTGACGAGGTCATATGATGATGGTATTAAACATCTGCTCAAACTGAATCCTTCCAAGCTCTAAAAGGGAACGAAATAGGTTTTATTTTATTCTTCTGTAGCTGCTACTCTAAAATCAGGAGTTTTATATATTATCACGACAGGTAGAGGTCTATCCATGTTAAATATAGATCTGGGTCGCTAACGACCTGAATATGTAAGAATGTTTGGTGAAACAGTCATGCATTTAAGGGGTAATTGCATTTTTTTTTTTTTTTAATTACATTTTATTTTATTTAATAACTTTTATGTCAAAGATACAGGAGACACATAGCAGCCAATACAATCTGTTGTTTAATATCTGCTTGTATTGCCTCATGACTGATGATAAATTTGCTTTGTGTGCAGTAGAATTTTGATGCATCACAACGCATCGTAGAATCGAATTGAATCGAATCGTTACCTGGTGAATCGTAATCGAATCGAATCGTGAAGGCAGTGCCAATGCACACCCCTATATACTGCGCCCCATAAACACAACCAAACCTAGAAAAAAACACAGAACCAGCGCTTTAATAGGCCAGAGGAGAACTGAGTCTGGTTTCTCTAAGGTTTATTTTTCTCCGTCATGCCCTGATGGAGTTTCGGTTCCTTTGGTCGCCTTTGGCTTGGCTTGCTCAGTTGGGGACACTAACATTATGATCAGAGTTATTCAACTAAATATACAAATAACATTAATGAATGAGGTCTTATTTAATTCTATAAACTATAATACTGATCTGCCAGCATTGTCTCTCTCTGATAAATTAAACTAAGCTGATAACATCACTGTTTACTCCAGAACGACTGTACAGCCAAATCTAATTCTGCTGCAGTATTGTCCTGTTTAACACTGAAGCTGCTCTGACACAATCGGCGCTGGAGAAGAGCGATAGAAATAAAGATGACTTTACTTGACTGTGTGTGTGTGTGTGTGTGTGTGTGTGTGTGTTGCACCTCTTGGCCTCCTCCAGACGGCACAGGTATTGATAAGCCACATTCTGAATCCTCTGTTCATCCATTTCCTCTGCGGTCAGACGCTCATCTGAAATCAACACAAAACGTCAAAACACATTCAGCATAAAACCTGAAGAAAAAGTCATATTTAGCATAAAACAAAACAACGAACAAAATCATATTTAACTTTCTTTTAAAAATCACATTCAACACAAAAACAGGGTGGGGGGTCACATTGAACATAAACCTAAAAAAATCATATTTAACATAAAAAAATAAAATAAAATCATATTCAACATAAAAAACTAAAAATATATTCAACATAAAACCTGGGGGGGGGAATCATATTGGGGGAGGGGTCACATTGAACATAAAACCTAAATATATATATAATTAACATAAAACAAAAATCATATTCAACATAAACAAATAAATAAAAAATGTATAAAAAAAATATTCAACAAAAATCTTTTTTTTAAATCATATTCAACATAACCATGGGTTTACATTGTACATAAAACCTACAAAAAAAGATTACATTAGATATAAAACCTAAACCTCCGTTACCGCCGCACATAAACACGGTCACTCTCCCGTGATTCCGGTGTTAACGTTAGACTGCCGTCAAACTCTAGTCTGAAGTCTGACATGAATGTGTTATTAAAGTACTCACAGCCTGACCGGGCCTGCACACCGTCCCCCATCTCCGTTCTGTCGATATCTGACCAATATCTGATCGATCGCGTTATGATAAATCCACACAAACTCGCGCGCTGATCTCTATCACACGACGCGATTCTCGAATCAAACTAACGTTCCTTCAGTGAAGCCGCGAATCAAAGACCCTTCCGTTCCACGGGTGTTTAATACAGCTATATCGATAACTGGGATTAAAATACCATTCGGTTCTTATTAATAATTCAACGATAAATGTCGATTGAAAACGCGAAAGCTCCCGTCTGTCAGTTGTTTACGGTTTGAATATCCCGCCCGCTTCTCATTGGCTGCTCCCGACCGGCTCCGCCCACTTGATGACGGCGGGGTGAGTCGCTGTGCCTTGTGGGTACTGTAGTGCACATGAGTTTTCAAACACCAAACCAGCGAATAAAAGATAATCTGTTGTTTATTTGTGTAAAGCACAAGAAGGTTTATACAGAACTGTTCTTTTTTATTGTAAAACACACTTTAAAACTGCTCAGGGGGAACAAAACATGTTACAAATAAATGTTAGTGCTGGGCAATCAATTAATTGCATTCAAAATAAAATGTGTGTTTACATAATATAGGCTATGTGTATAATTCTTATGTATAATTCTTCATGTATATATGTAGCACACACTTTAAAACTGCCCAGGGGGCACAAAACATGTGCTAAGAACGTTTTGCTTTTGCTATTAAGTTATGAAAATGTAATTTCTCAACGTTCTCTGATCGTGTTTCAAAAAAGTTTTTTCTTGGTTATGCAAACTTTCAAATTTTTATCATTTTGCAAATGTTATGGAAATGTTCTCTGAATATCCTTGGGGAAAAAACAGCGAACTCAGAAATAAAACGTTAAATGAACATATTGCTTTTGATTTTTGGTTCCCATAAGAATATATATAATATGGGAACTATATATATATATATATATATATATATATATATATATATATATATATATATATATATATATATATATATATATATATATATATATATATATATATATATATATATATATATATATATATATATATGATTTTTGTTTCTGTTCTGGAGATTCTTTTTTGTAAGGTAAATATATATTTTTATAAAATAAAAAAATATTCATTATAATTTTAGGTAAATATTATATTTATATATTTATTAGTGCTGACAGTCCATTAATCACGATTAATCGCATCCAAAATATAAGTATCAATCAACTTTTATTTATATAGCGCTTTTACAATCACGATTGTGTCAGAGCAGCTTCAGTGTTAAACAGGACAATACTGCAGCAGAATTAGATTTGGCTGTACAGTCGTTCTGGAGTAAACAGTGATGTTATCAGCTTATTTTAATTTATCAGAGAGAGACAATGCTGGCAGATCAGTATTATAGTTTATAGAATTAAATAAGACCTCATTAATGAATGTTATTTGTATAATAAGTTGAATAACTTTAATCATATTTTAAGTTGCATCCAAAAACAAAATAAACAAAATAAACAAAACAAAAAGTATGTGATTACATAATATATGTATGTATGTATGTACTGTGTACAATTATATATATATATATATATATTGTACAAATGTAAATGTATATATACATTAAGATTTTTAAAAAATGGCCTTTATAAAATTAAATAACGCCCTGGGGTGAATATCACAAATATGCAGATTTAAGTACCGGTAGGCCTATGTAAAAGCAGACAGAACACTGATGAGAATATTACTACAGAATCAATATATGTATACATACATACATGCACACACACACACACACACACACACACACACACACACACACACACACACACACACACACACACACACACACACATATATATATATATATATATATATATATATATATATATATATATATATATATATATATATATATACCACCAATTTAACTTAATGTAACTGTTACCTGTTACTAACTTTTATAAGATTTTATATATATATATATGAACATATTTATTAACTATATAGCCTGCATGAAGGAGTGTGTATTTATACTAACAGTTTCTTATACACAATACTTACTGTAAACACAAACTTTTATTTTGTTTTGGATGCGATTAATCGCGATTAATAGGCTGTCAAGCCCTAACATTTATTTATAAATGTAGCTGGTCCCAGAAGAAACCAAACCACATTTACCTGCCGTTTCCATAGACACGGGTGTAAACAGTCTGGTCAGGTGCGCACACACACACACACACACACACACACACAGAGAGAGAGAGAGAGAGAGAGAGAGAGAGAGAGAGAGAGAGAGAGAGAGAGAGAGAGAGAGAGACCTGTCTGTCTGCTCACCTGTTTTACATCGATCATCGCCAATATTACGACATGATTTTAAAGGACAGATATCGGACTAACAAACACGACGCGTATCATCCGAGGAAACGGCCGCTCTGACTGAGTTTAATCGTGTAAGTGACTGTGTTCGTCTGTTTCAGAGCCAAACTCCAGTATATTTGTCTGGAGAGCTACTTTTATTCAGTATATTATATTGTTTACTCTAGTTTTATGGGACATATTCTTTATATTCTGCGTCATGTGTGTGTAATGAGTGTGCTGTGGTAACTGTGTTTATGGCGACACTCTAGAAGACTGATGAATGATTCATTAGTGAAGTGTGAATTAATCCTCTACACACACTTTAAAACTGCTCAGGGGGAACATAGCATGTTATAGGAACGTTTTGCTAACGTTCATATTAAGTTGTTATTTCTCAACATGTTTCAAAAACGTTTTTTGTTGGTTATGCAAACATTCCAATTTTTATCATTTTGCAAACTTTATGGAAATGTTCTCTGAATATTCTGGGGGGGAAACGGCGAACTTTCAACTAAACCGTTCAGAAATAAAACGTTAAATAAACCAATCTTATAATGTTTGTTTCCCATAAGGTTTGTTTTTGGTTATCCAACGTTTTCTTAACAGAAATGGTGACCGTTACAAATGACCGTTATTTTTTAAATTACGCGTGTTCGCGGTTTCTTTGTAGAAGCGCGCGAGATCAGGTCGACAATGAAGATAAAACTAACGAATTTATTATTTCTGTTTTTTTCACACTATTTAATAGTTTAGCTATATAGCCTATTTGGATTGACCTGATCATTATAACGCATTTTTATATAACTTCTACATTTTATTAAATGCTGTGTTAAACTAACTTCAGAGCTCGTGATTACACAAAAGATTTGCAATGGTTTAAGGTTATAAAAATAGTAACTTAAAAAGTTTCAGATTCATGTGAAATATTTAATTATTAAAGGAGCATGTAAACATTTACGTTAATCAGGATGCTTTTATGCAGTGGCATCATGTATTGTATTCAAGTTTTACATTTTATCAGTCCATGCATTCCTTCCATGTGGCATTGTTGCTGAACACATTAATGCCCAGAGATGTCTCACATTTAATTACACCAATCAGGCATAACATTATGACCTAATGCAGTTTTGGAGATGCTCTGACCCAGTCGTCTAGCCGTCACAATCTGGCCAAACTCGCTCAAATCCTTACGCTTGCCCATTTCTCCTGCTTCACACACATCAACCTCGAAAATGTTCACTTGCTGCCTAATATATCCCACCCACTAACAGGAGCCGTGATGAAGAGATCATCAGTGTTAATCACCGGTCATAATGTTATGCCTGATCAGTGTGTTTACTCAATTGTTTATTTGCATCTAAATGATTTTAACACAGCAACTTTACTAACCAGTGACCTTTTATTTAAACCTCAAATTGACACTGAGATTATTTTCGTGTGTTGCATTTCGAAGTGACTCAAGCTCTTCCTGTCGTTCACACTATAGCCAAAAACTACAGACATTTTATAGACATTATAGATATTAACGTTCCTCGTCCTCCGTGTCTCAGGCTGAGCATCATGTGTTCCCTCAGCTGTGATCTCCGCTGAGCTCATGGCCTCCGATGGCTCTTCCGTCAGAGACGCTCGTGAGAAGCAGAAGCAGAAGAGGAGCAGCACAGGCCGGTCAGATCTGGAAGATAAAGACACTCATGTGGAGATAGAGAGACTGACTGCAGCTGGACATGCGGCGCTGCAGACCGGAGACCATAATGCAGCGCTGCGGCGCTTCAAGAGCGCGCTAAGAGCCGCCACAAAGGTACCTGAAATCATGCAAATGGAGGAGAAAGGCAGCACCATTTTCTGTGAAAGTGCGAGACTTGTGATTTATTAGCCGCTGTAGGTAAAGAGCCGGGAGAATAACATTGTGCAGCAAACTTTAAAACTGTTTGCACTACAAACCAGTCTAACAATACATTTACAATATAGATGCAATTAGGCAAGGCAAGTTTATTTAGCACATTTCATTCCCAATGTCTTTACATAGAAATGAATTAAAACAGTGATAACATGAGAAAAAGAATACCATGTGTACGGATAAAAAATTTAAACAAGCAGAGTTAAAACAGTTGTAAAGATAATTAAAATAAAATAGAAATCAAATAAAATGGTCAGATCCACAATAGTGTTCTGATTTAAAAATAAACCATACTTCAGTTTACAGCCTACATACATACGTACCATCTTTATTAGAACACCTCTCCTTCATTTCTTTATCAAACACGTTCATAACATCCATTTTAATCTCTATTCCCTGATGTTCTCCTTCTTGTTAAACCCATTCTCACTCATCATACCCTCCACAGATTTACACATACTCAAACCTTATTGTCAAACTTACGATTTCCATCAAACCCAGTTTTCACTCATCATATTTAACTCAAAAGAACATATAAAATAACAATAACCAAAGATAAGAACAAAGGTAAACTAAAACAATTATAAAAAGAATAAAGAGATCAGATAGGGTGCGATCAGTCGGCCGTACAGTGGCTCAGAGCTCATTCAGTAAACGCTCAGCTGAACAGATGTGTTTTGAGTCTGGATCTGAATGTGGCTACTGTTGGAGCACATCTGATCTGTTCAGGAAGCTGGTTCAGCTGCGGCTGGCATAATAGCTAAAGGCAGACTCTCCTTGCTTTGAGTGAACTCTTGGTATTTCTAACTGACTTGATCCTGCTGATCTGAGTGATCTGTTGGGTTTGTATTTAATCAGCATATCTGCGATGTATTGAGGTCCTAGCTCAATGAGAGATTTATAAACAAGTAATAGTACTTTAAAGTCGATCCTGAGGACTGGTGTGAGCATGCACTGCATGCTTTTTTTTCCACACACACACACACACACACACACACACACACACACACACACACACACACACACACGGTAGTGTTTCCGTCTCATACAAGTACATAAACGAATAAACTTCCTCTCCAGAGTTGCTCTGACAGTCACTTCATGCGCATACACACACACACACGCGGTAGTGTTTCCATCTCATACGAGGACATAAACGCATGAACGTCATCTCCAGAGCCGCTCTGACAGTCACTTCATGCACACACACACACACACACACACACGGTAGTGTTTCCCTCTCATATAAGGACATAAACGCATGAACGTCATCTCCAGAGTTGCTCAGTGCGACTCCTGTGACCTGTCCCTGAACCCTCATGCGTGCGTCCACTCTCTACTACCGCTGCGTTTTTTTTCTCAATTTTTTTATTATTATTTTTTATTTTCAAATATAAATTTTCACCTTTGAAATTAGTTTTTTAAAAACTATTCGAATATATATTAGAATTTAGAATATTCGTTGACAGCCCTAGAGAAACATAATGGGTTGTTTTGCTGAGTGTACCTGTGCTCCAGCTCAGAGAGAAGAGGCTGCAGAGGACCTGCGCGCTGAACCTGGGCGCGGCCTTCGTGGAGGCGGGCGAGCCTCGGAGGGGGCTGGAGGTCCTGGAGCTCGCTCAGCCCGGAGAGAGAGGCCAGCGGGTCGCAGAGCTGCAGTTTAACCGAGCCACGGCTCACGAGGCTTTAGGGGAGCCCAGGCAGGCGGCGAGCCATTATCTGCAGGCCGCTCAGCTCTACCGCTCGCAGGGAGACGCTGGAGCTGAAGCAGACACGTGTGTCAGACTCGCCCGATGCCAGCTCCACACGGAGGTCTGTGAGCCTAAACTCAATGCAACTCACATACTCCTACAGTTAAAGAGTTAGTTCAGCCAAAAATTTAATTTATGTCATTAATGTCGTTCCTCACCCGTAAGACCTCCTTTCATCTTCACACACAGTTTAAGATATTTTATATTTAGTCTGAGAGCATATACAAGTGTATGCACACTATACTGTCCATGTCCAGAAAGGGAATAAAAACATCATCACAGTAGTCCATATGAGACATCAGTGGGTTAATTAGAGTCTCTTGAAGCATCCAAAATACATTTGGGTCCAAAAATAACAAAAACTACGACTTTATTCAGCATTGGCTTCTCTTCCGCGTTTGTGTTCAATCCTCAAATAAAGATTCAAACGGTTATGAATCAGCGAATTGATTCATGATTCGGATCGCCAATGTCTCGTGATTTCAGCAGTTTGACACGCAATCCGAATCATTGATCGATTCGCTGATTCATAACCGTTTGAATCTTTATTTGAGGATTGAAAACAAATGCGGAAGAGAAGCCAATGCTGAATAAAGTCGTAGTTTTTGTTATTTTTGGACCCAAATGTATTTTTTCATTTTTGGGTGAACTAACCCTTTAACTAAACTTTGTAATGCATTCGCAATGTAACTGAGAACAATGATGTATTTGCATGTGTGTGCATGCGTGTGTGTGTGTGCGTGCGTGTCTTGCAGGAGTGGGACGAGGCCGTAGCTAGCTTCCGGCGAGCTGCTGAGAGTTATAGAGCAGTGGGGAATACGCCTGCGGCTGCACTGGCACTGAAGGATGCTGGGAAACACATGCTGCAGAGCGGCCGCAATGCCTCCGATGACATCATCAGCGTGCTGACGGACAGCCTGGAGATGAGCATCGACATCACAGACCAGGAGACGCTGGGTAACATACGAGGAGTGTGTGTGGTTCAGTGCGTTTATTAACCCTCTGCTGCCACAATTTCTATTTTATTTTTTCATTTTTTACTTCATCGTAATGATCAAATCTCTGGCACTTGTTATGAAAATGCAAAAAAGAAAAAATCATGCACACGATTCGAAAAGGTTAAATGGTCCTGAAAAAAAACAGTCACACTTATACTCCTCGCGGTAAATATGAGCGCATTGGAAATGAATGGGACACAAATTGAAAAAAGTGTTTTTGTGCATTTTTCCTAACAATAAACATAAAATTCTTTATGTTTTTAAATTAACTGTTTTAAGTTAATTAAGTTTTAATTAAGTTACTATAACTCTTTAAAGTTATTTGAACTGTTTTAATTAAGTTATTTGAACTGTTTTAATTAAGTTATTTGAACTGTTTTAATTAAGTTATTTGAACTGTTTTAATTAAGTTATTTGAACTGTTTTAATTAAGTTATTTGAACTGTTTTAATTAAGTTATTTGAACTGTTTTAATTAAGTTACTTTAGCTGTATTAAGCAACTTTAACTGTATTAAGTTACTTTAACTTTTTAATGTAAACTTTTAAAAACTTTTTTCACAGCACATAAAAACTAAACTTTCGAATTCATGTTCATGTCTCCAAATAAGAAAAAGTCACAAAATATCACTAAAATCATCATGGGATTTCCAACAACACTCAACACAGGTGATTGATCTGACACTATCAGATGAGAACAGAGCTTGAGATGAATTGCTCAGTATATTGTCTTCTGTAGAGCTGCTTTATAGCAGAATCTGAATGTGTCTCACTGTTTATATCTAAATAAATGTGACGCTGAGGATGAATGATTCTGCTGAAGCGTTCCAGGTTGTGCGGTCGCTCACTGGCCCTCCTCACCTGTGTTTCAGGGAAGCTGCTGAATGATGTGGGCTTGAGTTTCTCTCAGATGAGGCTGTTCTCCGAGGCGTCCGAGTGCTATGAGCAGGCTCTTCCTCTGGTCGCATCTAAACCACACAGGCTGGCGGTGGTTCTGCAGAATCTGGGCGCGGTCCACAATGCTCTCGGTCAGTTCCAGCAGGCGGTGCAGTTCCACAGAGAGGCAGCGGCGCTCCACGGTGAGACACACAGACCCGGCAAACCTGCTTCATACACACACGTTAAAAAGACATGATATCCTGCATCAACAACACTTCTGTAAATAATACACATGCAGCTTTATGAGCTCAGATTGCACATCCACCCTACAATCCACCAATCCACCCACCAATTCACAAACCGCCAATCCGCCCACCAATCAGCCCACCAATCCGCCAATCCACCCACCAATTTCACCAATCCGCCAATCCACCCACCAATCAGCCCACCAATCCACCAATCCGCCCACCAATTCGCCCACCAATCCACCAATCCGCCCACCAATTCGCCCACCAATCCACCCACCAATCAGCCCACCAATCCACCAATCCACCAATCCACCCACTAATCAGCCCACCAATCCGCCCACCAATTCGCCCACCAATCCACAAATCCGCCCACCAATCCGCCCACTAATCAGCCAACCAATCCAACAAATCCCCCCTACAATCCACCAATTTACCCATCCGCCCACCAATCCCCCAATCCGCCCACTAATCAGCCAACCAATCCAACAAATCCGCCCTACAATCCACCAATTTACCCATCCGCCCACCAATCCCCCAATCCGCCCACTAATCCGCCCACTAATCCGCCCACCAATCCACAAACCACCAATCCGCCCACATATCAGCCCACCAATCCCCCAATCCGCCCACTAATCAGCCAACCAATCCAACAAATCCGCCCTACAATCCACCAATTTACCCATCCGCCCACCAATCCCCCAATCCACCCACTAATCCGCACACCAATCCACAAACCACCAATCCGCCCACATATCAGCCCACCAATCCCCCAATCCGCCCACTAATCAGCCAACCAATCCAACAAATCCGCCCTACAATCCACCAATTTACCCATCCGCCCACCAATCCCCCAATCCACCCACTAATCCGCCCACCAATCCACAAACCACCAATCCGCCCACATATCAGCCCACCAATCCCCCAATCCGCCCACTAATCAGCCAACCAATCCAACAAATCCGCCCTACAATCCACCAATCCGCCCACCAATCGAACCAATCCACCAATCCACCCACCAATCCACAAACCACCAATCCGCCCACATATCAGCCCACCAATCCACAAATCCGCCCCCCAATCAGCCCACCAATCCGCCAACCAATCCACAAATCCGCCCCCCAATCAGCCCACCAATCCGCCAACCAATCCACAAATCCGCCAATCAGCCCACTAATCCGCCAACCAATCCACAAATCCGCCAATCCGCCCACCAATCCGCCAACCAATCCACAAATCCCCCAATCCGCCCACCAATCGAACCAATCCACCAATCCGCCCACCAATCCACAAACCACCAATCCGCCCACATATCAGCCCACCAATCCACAAATCCACCAATCCGCCAACCAATCCACCAATCCGCCCACATATCAGCCCACCAATCCACAAATCCACCAATCCGCCAACAAATCCACCAATCCGCCAATCAGCCCACAAATCCGCCAATCAGCCCACCAATCCACCAATCCGCCCACCAAATCCGCCAATCAGCCCACCAATCCGCCAATCAGCCCACCAATTCCATCCATCCATCTATCCATCTATCCACACATCCATCCATCCTCCAATTCCATCTATCCTCCAATTCCATCCATCCATCCATCCATCCACGCACCCACCCAGTTTATGATTGATCCACACAGAACATATTATAGGACCTAAAATGTAACATATGCTGTTGGTCATCTACATATTGATATAATGAAGATGAATGTGAACGTTATTAAAGCATGTTTTGTCAGCTGGGCGGCTGGATGTGTGTGAATGTGAGTGCTTTACTGTACAGGCTCTCTGGGCAGCCGCGGGGCTCAGGGTCGGTGCTTCAGCAATCTGGGCTTCGCTCTGGTGGAGCTGGAGGAGCTGGAGGAGGCGTGGGAGAGCTACATACACGCACTGCAGGCCTTCAGAGACACCGGTACTGAACCCACACACACTCACACACACTCCTCTCTCTCTTCTGTAGATGACCCGTCGGGTCAGTGGCAGGTCTGTGAGGGTCTCGGTGGCATTAAGCTCCAGATGAGAGACCCACAGAAGGCCTCAGTCACACACACACACACACACACACTCACTCACACACTCCTCTCTCTCTCCTGTAGATGACCCGTCGGGTCAGTGGCAGGTCTGTGAGGGTCTCGGTGGCATTAAGCTCCAGATGAGAGACCCACAGAAGGCCTCAGTTTACTATAAAGAAGCGCTGCAGCTGCTGTGCAGGTGCCAGGTGAGATCTGTTCATATAAAACAGCTGTCTACACTAAATAATAACGTGTGTTTGTGTGTGTGTGTGTGAGTGTGTGTGTGAGTGTGAGTGAGTGTGTGTGTGTGAGAGTGTGTGTGTGTTTGTGTGTGTGTGTGAGTGTGTGTGTGAGTGTGAGTGAGTGTGTGTGTGTGAGAGTGTGTGTGTGTGTGTGTGTGTGTGTGTTTGTGTGTGTGTGTGTGTGTGTGTGTGTGTGTGAGAGTGTGTGTGTGTGTGTGTGTGTGTGTGTGTGTGTGTGTGTGTGTGTGTGTGTGAGAGTGTGTGTGTGTGTGAGAGTGTGTGTGTGAGTGTGTGTGTGTGTGAGAGTGTGTGTGTGTGTGTGTGTGTGAGAGAGAGAGAGTGTGTGTATTTGAGTGTGTGTGTGTTGTGTGTGTGTGTACACCATGTTGTGTGATGGTTACACAGGGCGTGTGATGCGTCAGTGCAACAGTGATGGAGTAGTAGTGCTTGTATTAGCAGCATGTATGCTTCTGCTTGCCACTTTCTGCTTTCAGCTACTGCCACCGGATAGCCCTTTGTTCTTTAGGGGCGAAAAGAGGAGCCGAGTGTGTAAGCCTCCTCAGCCGGTACATAGCCTCTCCACTGCCAAGATCTCGTGCACGCCTCCTCGTGGCACACATGGTAACTGGTCCCTTGCGGTTCCAGGCTAAGTTGTACGGGATCTCGGAGCAGCAGTGGGCCCCAGAGTCGCGGCATGCAGGCCCATCAGCGAGTGGAAATGCCCTGATGCCCGTCAACCACTGTCCCAGCTATGGGCAAATAGCCCCAGCTATGGGTAAATAGTGGAAGACCCCAACGGTGATGCAGGCGGAAGATGATGGTGTGAGAACCATCACAACGGCTAGGAAGGCGGAAGAGGGCAACCCCACAGCCACGTGGGCTAACTCGGGAGGGTATAGTGGCTAGGGGAGCAAACCTCGAAGACAAACCTGCACCTGGGGGTAGGCACAGGCGGAGTCCAGCTGTTTGGACCACCGGCAGCCTCCTGCAACTCCTGCCAGACGAAGGTCGTCATGGGTTCCCCCATGCCACTGGAGATCCCTCTGGCAGAAGTGAAGTTGGTGGGGGTGAGGTCTGTGCACCCTCACGCCCACCTTAATCCTCACCTATGCACAAGCTTCTTGCCCCGACTCCCTTCCCCCCCTCCTCCAAAAAAGTCCTGTGGCGATGTGGAATGGTGGTGGGCACAGGCCAAGGATGTGGCTGGGAGTGCCTAGCCAAACCATGCACACAGGCGGCAGTGGAGTGATGGTCGTTAGGACTGCGGGATGGAGCAGCGGGTCTTTTCGGCAGCTTCCACTGCGACTGAGCAGCCCCACACTGCTCACCCCTGAGATGGGGAAGGACCTGGAAAAGGTGGTCCAAAAACTGTCTGCTCCCCACACTCCGGACGGTAAACCGCAACCGTCGGAGCATCCCCCCTCGTGGTCGAAAAACAAAAGTAAAAAATAAACTAAGCATTGCTTCATGGAACGTTCGTACACTGTTGGACCTGGCTGAAACTCCTGGTAGGCCCCACCGCAGGACAGCACTGGTGGCCCTGGAGCTTGAGAGATATAACATCGACATAGCAGCTCTCAGCGAGACCAGACTGCATGGGGAGGACTCCCTGACAGAGGCTGGTGCTGGGTACACCTTCTTCTGGAAGGGGGTCCCTGAAGGCACTCGTCGCAACCATGGAGTTGGTTTTGCCGTGAAGACAAAACTGCTGCAGCACATTTCGGAATCCCCTATCGGCATCAATGAAAGACTGATGACTTGGCGCATTCCCCTGGCAAAGAAACGCTTTGCAACTCTCACCAGCGCATACGCTCCAACCCTTGATGCTGAGCACAACATCAAAGAGGATTTCTACAGAGCACTCGATGCCATCCTACAGCAAACCCCGGCTACGGACAGGCTCATACTCATGGGAGACTTGAGCTAAATCCCAGCACATAGAGACTCTTTCACCTAGATATTATCACATAGAGACTGTGTCTGTTCCCCGAATTAGTAAATACAAAAAACCATCAAAACCATTCAACAGTAAAAATTTAATTGATGTCCAACAAATAAACAACAGATATAATACGGATGAACAATCGATAAAGCTTGGGTTGCTGAATATTCGATCCCTTTCGCCAAAAACGCTTGTTGTCAATGATATGATTATAGATCATAACTTAGATGTGCTGTGTTTGACAGAAACCTGGCTAAAACCTGATGATTACATTACTTTAAATGAGTGCACCCCCCGAGATTATTGTTACAAACATGAGCCACGTCTGAAAGGTAAAGGGGGAGGTGTTGCTGTAATTTATAATAATATTTTCAGTATTACTCAGAAGTCTAGTTTCAAATATAATTCCTTTGAAGTTTTGGTGCTTTATGTAACACTGTGTAGTGTAAATGATAAATCCCGTCTGACATTTGTGTTGGCTACTGTATACAGGCCACCAGGGCACAATACAGACTTTATCAAAGAATTTGCTGGTTTTGTATCGGAGTTAGTATTAGCTGTAGATAAAGTACTAATTGTTGGGGATTTTAATATCCACGTAGACAATGAAAAAGACGCATTGGGATTGGCATTTAGAGACATTCTAAACTCTATTGGAGTTAGACAACACGTATCGGGACCCACTCATCGCCTTAATCATACTTTAGATCTAATAATGTCACATGGAATAAATGTTGATACTGTTAAAATTCTGCAGCAGAGCGATGACATCTCAGATCATTACCTAATATCATGTATACTTAATTTACCTAAGGCTGCAAAGCCATCCCCTCGCTTCAAATATGGCAGGACGATAACCGCTGCGACTAAAGATTGCTTTGTACATAATCTTCCTCATCAGTTCCATCTCCTCAGCATTACAGATAGCCAAGAGGAACTTGATGCTGCAACCGAAACTATTGACTCTCTCCTTACTAGCACTTTAGACATAGTTGCTCCCCGGCGCTTAAAGAAGATTAAAGCAAATAATCCAACGCCGTGGTACAACGAGCACACTCGGGCCCTTAAAACAGCAGCCAGAAAAATGGAGCGCAGCTGGAAGAAAACAAAACTAGAGGTTTTTCGCAATTTGTGGAAAGAGAGCATGATTGCATACAGAAAGGCCATAAAAACTGCTAGATCTGCTTATTTCTCAACTCTTTTAGAAGAAAACAAACACAACCCTAAGTATTTATTCGATACAGTGGCTAAATTATCAAAAAATAAAGCTTCAGCTTCTGATGTTTGTAAACAACACAGCAGTAATGACTTTATGAACTTCTTTACTAGTAAGATTGATAATATTAGGAATAAAATTATAACCATGCAGCCGTCTATTACAGTATCACTTCAGACAGAGCGCTGCAGGGTCACTGAGGAAAAATTACACTCATTCACTACTATAGGAGGAGAAGAACTGGCTAAACTTGTAAAATCATCAAAATCAACAACATGTATGCTTGACCCTATACCGACTAGGCTATTAAAAGAGATACTTCCAGAGGTCATAGATCCTCTGCTTAATATCATTAATTCATCTTTGACATTAGGATATGTACCGAAAACTTTTAAGTTGGCTATAATTAAACCACTTATTAAAAAAACGCAACTTGATCCTAATGAATTAGTCAATTACAGGCCAATCTCGAATCTACCCTTTCTGTCAAAAATACTAGAAAAGGCCGTGTCTTCACAATTATGTTCTTTTTTAGAAAGAAATGGTATATGTGAGGATTTCCAGTCAGGATTTAGACCGTATCATAGCACTGAGACTGCTCTAATTAGAGTTACAAATGATTTACTCTTATCATCTGATCGTGGTTGTATCTCTCTATTAGTGTTACTCGATCTTAGTGCTGCATTTGATACTATCGATCACAATATTCTTCTGAATAGAATCGAAAATTATGTTGGCGTTAGTGGAACTGCATTGGCATGGTTTAAATCGTACTTATCTGACCGTTATCAGTTTGTAGCAGTAAATGAAGAGATGTCACACCGATCACAAGTTCAGTATGGGGTACCGCAAGGCTCAGTGTTAGGACCGCTGCTCTTCACCCTGTATATGCTACCACTGGGAGATATCATTAGGAAGCATGGCGTTAGTTTTCATTGTTATGCTGACGATACTCAGCCAACTTCCTCACGCCCTGATGAAACCTACCAATTCACAAGATTAACAGAATGCATAGCTGATATAAAAAATTGGATGAATAGTAATTTTCTGCAACTTAATTCAGATAAAACTGAATTTTTAATTATTGGACAGAAAAGCTCCACAAGTAGTAACCGAGAATACTGTCTAACACTTGATGACTGCTCTGTCAAGCCCTCGTCGTCAGTGAGGAACCTGGGTGTGCTCTTTGATACCAATCTTTCATTTGAAAGCCACGTTTCTAGCATCTGTAAAACCGCATTCTATCATCTTAAAAATATATCTAAATTACGGCACATGCTTTCAATGCAAAATGCTGAACAGTTAGTACATGCGTTCATGAGCTCAAGGCTAGATTATTGTAATGCTCTACTGGGTGGTTGCCCTGCTCGCTTAATAAACAAACTCCAGCTAGTCCAAAATGCAGCAGCTAGAGTTCTTACTAGAACCAGGAAGTATGATCATATTAGTCCAGTTCTGTCAACACTGCACTGGCTCCCTATTAAACATCGCATACATTTTAAAATCTTGCTTATTACTTACAAAGCACTAAATAGTTTAGCTCCCCGGTACATAAGCGAGCTCTTAACGCATTATACCCCATCACGTCGATTGCGGTCTCAAAACTCTGGCCAGTTGATCATACCTAGAATATCTAAATCAACTGCAGGCGGTCGATCATTTTCCTATTTAGCTCCTAAATTGTGGAATAGTCTTCCTAGCATTGTTCGGGAAGCAGACACACTCTGTCAGTTTAAATCTAGACTAAAAACACATCTCTTTACTATGGCATACACACAGAACATTATTAACTCTCATTATTCAGATCAATTGACTGATTGTTAGGCTGCATTAACTAGGTCAGCCGGAACCGGGAACACTTCCCATAACACCTGATGTACTCGTTACATCATAAAAAGAGTGACATCTACGCTAATGTAAGTCTCTCTGTTTATCCTGAGGTTTATCCCGGATCTGGGCCCTGTCCGGATCGGATGGTGGACCTGCCTGGACATGACCAACGCATCCTGGAGTGTCTGCTGAGCCGTGTCAAATGGTGTCTCCTCCGAATTTGCCTCACTGGCACGACATGCTCAAAACCCGTCTTCGGCGCAATAATTCCGATCTTTCATTTATTCATACTCTTGTGTAATTGACGCCCCATCCTAAATAAATCTGTCTCTTCCGTTATACCCTGAAAATTTTGAATAATCCGATCTAATATGATTTCCGACCTGTAAGGTTGCCAGAATAATAATCTTACACGGTGTGTTAATAGGCCAGAGGAGAACTGGCACCCCGACTGAGTCTGGTTTCTCCCAAGGTTTATTTTTCTCCATCATGCCCCGATGGAGTTTTGGTTCCTTGCCACTGTCGCCTTTGGCTTGGCTTGCTCAGTTGGGGACACTAAAAATATGATTAAAGTTATTCAACTTATTATACAAATAAAATATATGAATTAGGTCTTATTTAATTCTATAAACTATAATACTGATCTGCCAACATTGTCGCTATATGATAAATTAAAATAAGCTGATAACATCACTGTTTACTCCAGTACGACTGTACAGCCAAATCTAATTTTGTCGCAATATTATCCTGTTTGACACTGTGAAGCTGCTTTGACACAATCGTGATTGTAAAAGCGCTATATAAATAAAGTTGATTGATTGATTGATTGATTGAGACTTCAATGCTAGAGTGGGCACGGAGCACCTGGTATGGAGTAAAGTCATCGGCCAGCATGGTGTGGGGAATATGAACCACAATGGGCTCAGACTCCTCGCCCTCTGTTCAGAGCACCAGCTGGTCATTACTAACACCATTTTCCAGATGAAGAACCGGTTCAAGACCACCTGGCAGCACCCACGCTCAAAACATTGGCATCTCCTTGACTACGTGATTGTCCGTCAAAAAGACA
>NC_090178.1:827352-834852 GCF_024679245.1 Pseudorasbora parva
GTTGACCAAGTGGCAGAATGTAGAGAGAAAACAGAATAGGACCGAGAATGGAACCCTGTGGTACTCCAGATGACATAGTGGCAGTTGAGGAGGAAAAGTCATTGAGCATTACTGAAAAGGTTCTATTAGTGAGGTATGAGGTGAACCAATTCAGCACCACTTTCTGCAGACCAGCAACATGTTGAAGACGAGAAATGAGAATTGTATGATCCACAGTGTCAAATGCAGCGGTAAGGTCCAGTAAAACTAGAACCATAGAGTTTTTTCTGTCAAGTGCTTCAAGAATGTCATTATGCACCCTCAGTAACGCAGATTCAGTACTATGTCTGGTCCTGAAACCAGATTGGAACGTATCCCCAATGCCGTGTAATTGCAGATGAGCCTGGAGCTGGGAGTAAACAATATGTAGTATATATATATATATATACTCACAATTATATATTACTTAATCGATTAGTTAAAGGAAAACTCTGGCAAATTTTTAAGTTTATCTTGATCGTTATATCCTTGTGACTACAGTCTATAGAAAAAAAAACGACTCTCCGGCTACCGCTGCGTTCCCACGGGACTTCAGCGCGAGACACAGCTAGCCGGCTAACACAGGTGAATTTAAACAATGGCTGAGTGATAAACGCATCTCGCTGTCGTGTGAGGGACCTGTTCATGTTGGACAGACATTTTAATTGCATGTTGTGTCTGATAAGCGGCTCTAGACACCCGTTACGGTTATGCCCCCAGAGCGCCGTTTAGCTGAGGGCGGCTCTGGGCATTAACTGGAATAACTCCGCGTGGCGAGCACCACTCCGGGTCGGGGTTTTTCTATAGACTGAACTCACAAAGGTATAATGATCAAGATAAACTTAAACATTCGCCAGAGTTGTCCTTTATTAGTCATGTGCCACAACAAGTCATAGCATAATGAACCCTTTATAACTCATTAGCTGATGATTCATTAAAGCAGACACTGGAAGCTGAAATGCATGGCTTTGACCCGTTGTGGTAATTAACACATTAATTTACAGTATTAGTTAATATAATACGTTATTAAGGAATTAACACATTATGACACATTTAACTAATAACTATTTAATGATTACTTAATCTATTAATCATGTCGAATCTTCATTAGTTGCTGATGCAGTGATCATTATTAATACATTAACTCACATTATCTGTGCATTAGTTAGGCATTTATTAATGATAATAGTGCAGCCATATTGTAAAGTGTTACCGTTCTTATTTATATTCTTATTTATATCTTTACTGTTTTTTTATGTATTATTGTATTTTTGTACGGTGTCCTTGAGTGCAGAGAATGCCGCCTTAAATAAAATATTATTATTATTATTTTCACACACACACACACACACACACACACACACACACACACACACACACACACACACACACACACTCATTAAACCGGAGGCTTTTAATTGCATTTTAATTCTCAATCTTAATTTTTCTCATCGTGATCACTGACAGAGAGGAGCGGCGACGCAGCGACATCATCACCGCCGGCTGCCACGGTAACAACACACACCTGACCACTGGGTTATTAACATCCTCCTAATGTGTGTGTGTGTGTGTGTGTGTGTGTGATGGACAGTGATGCCAGTACTATGTACTGCGTTACTCTAATCTGGCTTTTTTCCAGTAACGAGTAATCTAATGCATTACTATTTCCAAACCAGTAATCAGATTAAAGTTACTTATCCAGGTCACTGTGAGTTACTATTTCAGTCATTTTCCTTTAGTAAAACCCACAGCTTATCAACATTCTCAGCCCGAGTCCGGCTGCAGCCCGTGTTTTTTATTTTACTTTTTACATTGTTGCAGCCATTAAAAGAGTTCAGTTTTGTTTTTAATGTCAAAGTAGTTATTTTTCGTTTCTTTTCTTTATTAACCTAATTTAGAAAAATGTTCAGAGCAATTTTTTGTTTGTTAAATTAAAGTTTATAAAGGCAAGACAATTCAAGAGTTGGTTTGAGAGAGTATTAAACATGCGGTTAACTCACTGGGTCGTCACATAAAAAAATTAAAACTTTAATTTAACAAACAAAAAAAAATGCTCTAAACATTTTTCTAAATGAACTTAATAAAGAAATGAAACGAAATATAACTACTTTGACATTAAAAACAAAGTAGGCTAGTTATTATACCACCACAAAGGCATTTCTGACGAGCTGAGGCAGCTGATAGATTAGCCTACTGCTCGCAACGGCGCTCAAAAAACCCGAAACGGGCTACACAATCTAAAGAAGAAAAGTACATGCAGGTTGTCTTATAGCCTACCTTACACTTCAGCTAAATTAATATAAACCCGATCTTCAATTCCCGCGGTATATGCTCATTTAACGAAGTTCACATCACAGCAAAAGACTCCAGCATTTTATTCGGCAGCCCATTTCAAATTCAAAGATCGCAATATGAGAGAGAGAGCGACCTAAGCACTGGTCAGATCATTAGTCTCATTCATTTATACTGAAGATGATTGTGTTCTGTGTGACTTATTTTAAAGTTTCCTTTACGGCCATATGCGTTGGCTTACTTTACTCATTCGCAGCGATGTTGCAGTAGCACCTACAACAGAACACGCTCTCATATGTTTATTGTTTAATTATTTGCCAGGAGTAAAATTTACACATGCGGTTTAAACAACCAGATACATTTACATTTGTCCGGTTTCGTCTGAAATGCTTTCATGCACCTTCTGAATTGGTTTGAGTGATCGGAATTAAATACGTCTCGGAAGGCATTTAGGCCTAACGCTACTCCTGGTCATTTGGCAATCAGATAGACCTGGTCAGAGGAAACGAATGAAGGAACCGGTTGTAAAAGGCCATAACTCGAGCAGCTGCACTGAAGAAACGGACTCTTTAACCCTGCGCGAGCCATGTCTGACAGTGGCGCAAGCTATCATGGTCTCATATTGTTTCCACCAGCACATCTCATTGTTCATTTTAATTATTAAAATAAATATAAAACGAAGGAGAAGCCTAAAAAAAGGGGCGTAAAAAAGTCGGGGCCGTCAGGCTCGGGCATAAATGCAATAAAGTGTGTTGCCAAAAACGGTTGTCAGTGTGTGTGTGTGTGTGTGTGTGTGATGGTAGGTTTAGGGGCAGTGTGTGTGTGTGTGTGTGTGTGTGTGTGTGTGTGTGTGTGTGTGTGTGTGTGTGTGTGTGTTGGGTAGGTGTAGGGGGATAGAATGTATAGTTTGTACAGTATAAAAACCATTATGTCTATGGAAAGTCCCCACAATTCACAAAACCTAACGTGTGTGTGTGTGTGTGCGTGTGTGCATGCTTGTGTGTGTGTGTGTGTGTGTGTGTGCGTGTGCGTGTGTATGTGTGCACGTTTGCGCGTGCGTGTGTGTGTGTGTATAGGTCAACAGCTGTGCGGTCTGACGTCCAGCAGGGGAGGCCGAACGGAGTCACAGACGCAGAAATCTCGCCCAGTAAGAACTGAACACACACCTGAACATAAACACACAATACTCCCAAAAACTCACACTTACTCTTCTCTCGTTCTCAGCAAAACAACACAACGGGTCTGAGTCTCCACATCAAGAACAGGAGCCAGCAGATCATCACAATACACTTCCAGAGGCCAACAGGTCAACACACACACACACTCTCTCACACAAACACACACACACACACACACACTAACTAAAACACACTCACAAACACACACACACACACACACACACAAAGACTCTCACACATACTCACTAACACACACTCTCTTATTTTTTACATTTTAAATAAAAACAATCCTTCAGTTTCACGTTGGATATTTAGCGCTGATTTGAACACATTGAGTCTTAAAGCTGTTGACTGTGATCATCAGGAATCTGAATAACACGTATGATAAAGCAGAAGTGCATCCGCAGAACGTCCAATCAGAGTCCACTGGCCCCGGTGAGTCTGAGAAACACACACACACACACACACACACACACACACACACAGGAAAGATTCTGCATTTTTACTTTCTCATAAAAACTCCTCCTGTGTGATTTATAAGCCTTTTGTAAAGTGGGGCCATGGGTAATGTCCTCATATTTCACCCTCTCCTGTAATACCTGTGTCATACCCATGGCATTATACACATTTGTGTCCTCATATGTCACAAAAACATGCACACACACCATTTACTAATGCTGAAGACACACACACACACACACACACACATCAATCATTAATGCTGAAGACACACACACACACACACACACACACATCAGTCACTAATGCTGAAGACACGCATATACACACACACACATCAGTCACTAATGTTGAAAACACACACACATCGGTCACTAATGCTGAAGACACGCACACACACACACACACACACACACACATCAATCATTAATGCTGAAGACACACACACACACACACACACACACACACACACACACACACATCAGTCACTAATGTTGAAAACACGCACACATCGGTCACTAATGCTGAAGACACGCACACACACACACACACACACACACACATCAATCATTAATGCTGAAGACACACACACACACACACACACACACACACACACACACACACATCAGTCACTAATGTTGAAAACACGCACACATCGGTCACTAATGCTGAAGACACGCACATACACACACACACACACACACACACATCAGTCACTAATGTTGAAGACACACACACATCAGTCACTAATGCTGAAGACACGCATATACACACACACACATCAGTCACTAATGTTGAAGACACGCACACATCGGTCACTAATGCTGAAGACACACACACACACATCAGTCACTAATGTTGAAGACACACACACATCGGTCACTAATGCTGAAGACACACACACACACACACACACACATCAGTCACTAATGCTGAAGACACACACACACACACACACACACACACACATCAGTCACTAATGTTGAAAACACGCACACATCAGTCACTAATGCTGAAGACACGCACACACACACACACACACACACACACACATCAGTCACTAATGTTGAAGACACGCACACATCGGTCACTAATGCTGAAGACACGCACACACACACACATCAGTCACTAATGCTGAAGACACGCATATACACACACACACATCGGTCACTAATGCTGAAGACACACACACACACACACACACACACACACATCAGTCACTAATGTTGAAGACACGCACACATCGGTCACTAATGCTGAAGACACACACACACACACACACACACACACACATCAGTCACTAATGTTGAAGACACGCACACATCGGTCACTAATGCTGAAGACACGCATATACACACACACACATCAGTCACTAATGTTGAAAACACGCACACATCAGTCACTAATGCTGAAGACACACACACACACACACATCAGTCACTAATGTTGAAGACACACACACACACACACATCAGTCACTAATGCTGAAGACACACACACACACACACATCAGTCACTAATGTTGAAGACACACACACATCGGTCACTAATGCTGAAGACACACACACACACACACACATCAGTCACTAATGCTGAAGACACACACACACACACACACCAGTCACTAATGTTGAAGACACGCACACATCGGTCACTAATGCTGAAGACACACACACACACACACATCAGTCACTAATGCTGAAGACACGCATATACACACACACACATCAGTCACTAATGTTGAAAACACGCACACATCAGTCACTAATGCTGAAGACACACACACACACACACACACACACATCAATCATTAATGCTGAAGACACACACACACACACACACACATCAGTCACTAATGTTGAAAACACGCACACATCGGTCACTAATGCTGAAGACACGCACATACACACACACACACACACACACATCAGTCACTAATGTTGAAGACACGCACACATCGGTCACTAATGCTGAAGACACGCACACACACACACACACACACACACACCAGTCACTAATGTTGAAGACACGCACACATCGTTCACTAATGCTGAAGACACGCACACACACACACACACGCACACATCGTTCACTAATGCTGAAGACACGCACACACACACACACACACACACATCAGTCACTATTGCTGAAGACACACACACACACACACACACATCAATCATTAATGCTGAAGACACACACACACATCAGTCACTAATGCTGAAGACACGCATATACACACACACACATCAGTCACTAATGTTGAAAACACGCACACATCGGTCACTAATGCTGAAGACACGCACACACACACACACACACACACACATCAGTCACTAATGCTGAAGACACGCATATACACACACACACACCCACCAGTCACTAATGCTGAAGACACACACACACATCGGTCACTAATGCTGAAGACACGCACATACACACACACACACACACACACACATCAGTCACTAATGTTGAAGACACGCACACATCGGTCACTAATGCTGAAGACACGCACATACACACACACACACACACACACCAGTCACTAATGCTGAAGACACACACACACACACACATCAGTCACTAATGCTGAAGACACACACACACACACACATCAGTCACTAATGCTGAAGACACACACACACACACACATCAGTCACTAATGCTGAAGACACGCATATACACACACACACACACACACACACACACACACATCAATCATTAATGCTGAAGACACACACACACACACACATCAGTCACTAATGTTGAAGACACACACACACACACACACACACACACACACACACACACATCAATCATTAATGCTGAAGACACACACACACACACACATCAGTCACTAATGTTGAAAACACGCACACATCGGTCACTAATGCTGAAGACACGCACATACACACACACACACACACACACACCAGTCACTAATGTTGAAGACACGCACACATCGTTCACTAATGCTGAAGACACGCACACACACACACACACGCACACATCGTTCACTAATGCTGAAGACACACACACACACACACACACACACATCAGTCACTATTGCTGAAGACACACACACACACACACATCAATCATTAATGCTGAAGACACACACACACATCAGTCACTAATGCTGAAGACACGCATATACACACACACACATCAGTCACTAATGTTGAAAACACACACACATCGGTCACTAATGCTGAAGACACGCACACACACACACACACACACACACACCAGTCACTAATGTTGAAGACACGCACACATCGGTCACTAATGCTGAAGACACGCACACACACACACACACACACACCAGTCACTAATGTTGAAGACACGCACACATCGTTCACTAATGCTGAAGACACGCACACACACACACACACGCACACATCGTTCACTAATGCTGAAGACACACACACACACACACACACACACACACATCAGTCACTATTGCTGAAGACACACACACACACACACACACATCAATCATTAATGCTGAAGACACACACACACATCAGTCACTAATGCTGAAGACACG
>NC_090178.1:842352-879852 GCF_024679245.1 Pseudorasbora parva
CTCATTTCATTTTTGAGTTATAGTCTTTTTAGTAAAATAGGCTCCGCCCTGAGCGTCCATTTTGAATCCCCTTATCTTCCGTGAATCGAAATTTCAACTTTTTGTCAATGAATATTGATATTGAGACTACAGACAACATTTCTGCACAGGTTTGGTTCCAATTGGTCAAAAAACCAGGGACTAGTTCGCAAAAGTAGGATTTTGACAAAATTCAAAATGGCGGAAAATTTTTAATGACGGAAATGAAATCGGAGATATACGTTTTTTTCGTCATGGTCTCAGCTTTCCAATGATATAAGACACTTGACCCTTAGGAGCAACGGTTTAGGAGTTATGAGCCCTTTCGCGCTTTTGGTTGCTATAGCGCCACCTATGGGCCAATCTGGCTCATAATTTGATAACCTCTCCTCGATTTTTGTACTACCTATTGGCCAAGTTTCAAGTCTCTAGCCCTTACAGTTTGGTCTGCACGATGCGTTTTTCGGCTGAATAATAATAATAATAATAATAATAATTAAAGCTTTTTAACAGTTATAGCGCCACCTATACTCCGATCTTTGTAAAACGTTGCATGCTTCATCAGCATGGTATGCCACACATACCCAACAATTTTCGTGAAGTTTTGAGTTTTCCCTTAGGATTTATAGGCTTTTGAGTATATTTTGCCACGCTTCTTTTCTAATTGGCCCTGATATAGCCATCCAAATGCAAAAGTTCAACTTTTTTTCAATGAATATTTATCTAGAGAGTGTATAGAATTGTCCTAGACTGGTTTTGTTCCGGTCGGGCAAAAAACCAGGGACTAGTTCGCAAAAGTAGGTTTTTAACATAATTGCAAATATTTAATTAACGATTTGATTGACAGCAATGGTTCTAGAGGCAAAGTTGTTCAGCATGAGGAGATCTATCAAATGATATGCATATTTTGCCGATGTATGCTACACCACGTGATTACAGAGCCATAAAACTCGTTAGCGCCAACTAGTGGCTGATTTCTTTCAAAATTCTTACAGACCTCTAAGACCATGAGTCAAACATGCCCACCGAGTTTCGTTCCGATCCGCCTCCGATAACCTTGTCTAATAGGTGCTCAAACTTCATTGGCCGATGGCGGCCATGTTTTTTGAGATACGCCAATATCCTCAGGGAAATACATGCTACCTTGGGCCAAGACACTGCATACCAATTTTCAGATAAATCGGAGTAGCAGTCGCATGGTTATAGCTATTTGCAGGTTTTTCTCACATTATAGCGCCACCAAGTGGCCAATCGTCGCGATTTTTTTATCGTGACCTCAAATTGAGCCTATACACATGTGTACCAAGTTTGGTGAAGATATCTCATTTAATTATTGAGTTATAGTCTTTTTAGTAAAATAGGCTCCGCCCTGAGCGTCCATTTTGAATCCCCTTATCTTCCGTGAATCGAAATTTCAACTTTTTTTCAATGAATATTGATATTCAGACTACAGAAAACATTTTGGCACTGGTTTGGTTCTGATCGGTCAAAAAACCAGGGACTAGTTCGCAAAAGTAGTTTTTCGACAAAATTCAAAATGGCGGAAAATTTTTCCAGACGGAAATAAAATCGGAGATATACGTTTTGTTCGCCATGGTCTCAGCTTTCCAATGATATAAGGCACTTGAGTATGGACTAAACGGTTTAGGAGTTATGAGCCATTTTGCGCTTTTGATTGCTGTAGCGCCCCCTATTGGCCAATCGGGGTCATAATTTGATAAGCTCTCCTCGATTTTTGGGCTACCATGTGGCAAAGTGTCAAGTCTCTAGCCCTTACGGTTTGGTCTGCACGATGCGTTTTAGGGGAGAATAATAATAATAATAAAAACCCTAACAATTACAATAGTGTTTCAGCACTTCGTGCTTGAACCCCTAATAAAAATCAATACAATTACAATAGGGTTTCAGCACTTCGTGCTTGAACCCCTAATTAAAGCTGCAAGCAGCATTTAGCGGGGTTCAAGCCTTTAAGGCCTTTTAAGCACATAGGCATTAAAGACATTACGTTTTATTTAGCAAGATTTTAAACACTAAAATAATAGATGGAAAAGTCCATTTACAGCCAATATGGGCAATTTACCATAGGAAATGCATGGTTTTTAAAGCTTTTTAACACTTATAGCGCCACCTATACTCCGATCTTTGTAAAACGTTGCATGCTTCATTAGCATGGTATGCCACACATACCCAACAATTTTCGTGAAGTTTTGAGTTTTCCCTTAGGATTTATAGGCTTTTGAGTATATTTTGCCACGCCTCTTTTCTAATTGGCCCTGTTATAGCCTTTCAAATGCAAAAGTTCAACTTTTTTTCAATGAATATTTATCTAGAGAGTCTATAGAATTGTACTAGACTGGTTTTGTTCCGGTCGGGCAAAAAACCAGGGACTAGTTTGCAAAAGTAGGTTTTTAACATAATTGCAAATATTTAATTAACGATTTGATTGACAGCACTGGTTCAAGAGGCAAAGTTGTTCAGCATGAGGAGATCTATCAAATGATATGCATATTTTGCCGATGTGTGCAACACCACGTGATTACAGAGCCATAAAACTCGTTAGCGCCAACTAGTGGCCGATTTCTTTCAAAATTCTTACAGACCTCTAGGACCATGAGTCAAACATGCCCACAGAGTTTCGTTCCGATCGGCCTCCGATAACCTTGTCTAATAGGTGCTCAAACTTCATTGGCCAATGGCGGCCATGTTTTTTGAGATACGCCAATATCCTCAGAGACATACATGCTACCTTGGGCCAAGACACTGCATACCAATTTTCAGGTAAATCGGAGTAGCAGTCGCATGGTTATAGCTATTTGCAGGTTTTTTTCACATTATTGCGCCACCAAGTGGCCAATCGTCGCGATTTTTTTATCGTGACCTCAAATTGAGCCCATACACATGTGTACCAAGTTTGGTGGAGATATCTCATTTCATTATTGAGTTATAGTCTTTTTAGTAAAATAGGCTCCGCCCTGAGCGTCCATTTTGAATCCCCTTATCTTCCGTGAATCGAAATTTCAACTTTTTTTCAATGAATATTGATTTTCAGACTACAGAAAACATTTTGGCACTGGTTTGGTTCCGATTGGTCAAAAAACCAGGGACTAGTTCGCAAAAGTAGTTTTTCGACAAAATTCAAAATGGCGGAAAATTTTTCCAGACGGAAATAAAATCGGAGATATACGTTTTGTTCGCCATGGTCTCAGCTTTCCAATGATATAAGACACTTGAGTGTGGACTAAACGGTTTAGGAGTTATGAGCCATTTTGCACTTTTGATTGCTGTAGCGCCCCCTATTGGCCAATCGGGGTCATAATTTGATAAGCTCTCCTCGATTTTTGGGCTACCATGTGGCAAAGTGTCAAGTCTCTAGCCCTTACGGTTTGGTCTGCACGATGCGTTTTAGGGGAGAATAATAATAATAATAAAAACCCTAACAATTACAATAGTGTTTCAGCACTTCGTGCTTGAACCCCTAATAATAATAATTTGTTACATTTATAGAGCGCTTTTCTAGGCACTCGAATGATCATGTTCAAAGCAGGTCACACACACACTGGACAATTCCTTTCTTCATTTATATACACACATCAATCAGGCATTACATTATGACCTAATATTGTGTTAGTCCTTCTTTTACTGACCCATCGAGGCATGGACTCCACTAGAAGGTGTGCTGTGGTATACTGGCATCAAGATGCTAGCAGCAGATCCTTTAAGTCCTGTAAGTGAACTTGTTTGTTCAGCTCATCCCAACGGTTGCTTGATTGGATTGAGATCTGGGGAATCTGGAGGCCGAGTCGACGCCTCAAACTGGTTGTTGTGCTCCTCAAACCATTCCTGAAGCATTTGTGCTTTGTGTCAGGAGCATTATCCTGCTGGAAGAGCCACAGCCACCAGAATACCGTTTCCATCAAAGGCTGAACATGGTCTCAGCAATGCTTAGGTAGGTGGAGCGTGTCAAAGTAACATCCACATGGATGGAGGACCCAAGGTTTCCCAGCAGAACATTGGCCAAAGCACAGGGGCGGATCTACCGGGGTGGCATGGGGTGCAACTGCCACCCTAAGGAAAACCATTGCCACCCCGTCTGCCACCCCAGCAGTGTATCCCAAATTCCCAATGCATTAAATATTAATAGTTTCCTCTACCGATTTACATCAGCGGCGCTTCAATGTGATGAGATAATAGCAAGAAAACAAGTCTTTCTATTGTTCAAACTAATTACTCAAGAACTGCTTAGTGATCCGCAACGCAACCCACCTCTACCGCCGGTTTCACACAGTCCGTTTGCGGTGCGTATTTATTTTTCTCGTAACGTTACCCACAGGGATGTAGTGGGGGACATTCTAAAACGCTTAACGTGGCTTAATGCACTAAGACAGTGTTAAAAACACACCAAACTCAGGAAACATCATATTAATGAAGTATACTATGATTTGTGATTGGTTGGAGGCAATCGTATGATCTAAAAAGGGGAGTGTTCAAATGAGGGAGATGAGAAGAATTTAGTCATTATAATGGTTTTCTATGGGAGAAAAAATCTTAACATGTAATAAAACACGTTGCGTTCATATTCTGGGCTCATCTGTTTTTTTGTGCATAGTATACTTCATTAATATGATATTTCCTGAGTTTGGTGTGTTTTTAACACTGTCTTAGTGCATTAAGCCACGTTAAGCGTTTTTCACGTCAAGCGTTTCAGAATGTCCCTGTAGTGGAGGCTAAACGCACGTAAGCGCCGTTTACGCACCTCCCAAAATTCAGAAATAGCGTTTACCCACCTCTAAATAGCCTACAGTTCCTAAGCCATTTTACATTAAGCTTGTGTCGTTTTAGTTTCATATTGTTCATTTTCATTGGTTGTCTTTCATATCGTGCTGCAACTGTCAGTGAGAGTAGTGGGAAGTTCGGATCATTTTACTGACTCGGATCTTTGAGTCTCGTTCAGCAAAATGAGCCAATCTTTTCTCTTCACGTCTCTATGGGACTGACAGGAAGAACAAAAGACTCGGATCTCACCTGTCGATTCAGAATCAGAACAATCAGAACCCATATGTTGCGTAATGCGCACGTGCAGTCAAAACAAAGTGAACGAATCACTCTCTGAGACAACTCGGTAGTCCTGAGTCATATTAAAGATTCGTTCAAAATGAACAAATCACTCTCTGAGACAACTCAGTAGTCCTGAGTCATAATAAAGATTCATTCAAAATGAACGAATCATTCATGAACGACACGCAACCAAGATTCAAAAATGGATATCCAGAAATTTTCAAAATGACAATTATCCATTTGTAGTACATTTAATCAGCTTGTGACACTTTTCAATCACTTTTCAAGTGGACAAAGAGGCACTCTGGACATTGTTGTGATATTAATTAATCACAGGCAGCTGGTTTAATGCAGAGAGCATGTCGAAACCCTGTAAAAAAGCTGTAATGATGCAGTGTATTTTGTGTTCAAATAGAACATTTTTGGTTTTATTGTTTTTATAGTTTAGCAAAATCGTCTGTTAATGTCGGCAGCCATTAGGCTACACTTGTGGAAACTACAGTCCAGCTTATATTGTCTTTCTTCTGTTGATTACAGAAACTGGGTTTTTTTTAAATTAAAATATGTGGCACCAAATTCATCCTTCTGTCGTTAATCTGCACCTGCCTCATTAGCAATTGGCAAAAACTGAAATCCACAACTATTTTGATAATCGATTAGTCGCTAAAGCCCTGCATTTATGCCCGAGCCCGACGGGCCCCGACTTTTTTACGCCCCTAGGGCCGGGCTTCGGGCCAATTTTCACTTCATGCCTAAAACGCGGGCCGGGCTTCGGGCCTTTTTTAGGCTTCTCCTTCGTTTTATATTTATTTTATCAATTAAAAGGAACAATGAGTTCTGCGCTGGTGGAAACAACACGAGACCATAATAGCTAACGCGACTGTCAAGATGGCTCGCACAGTGTTCAGAGCATAGGTTCAGAGTCCGCGCCAGCAGCAGCAGCGCGCGTTTCTTCAGCGCGGAGACACACTGCAAGCGTGGTGTGAGCGTGGCGTTTCTGTTGCGTGTCATCCGCGGGGCGTCTGGTGCTATTAATGTACAGGGAAGCCCTATACTTCATGTTAAATATACATATATTGCCGATTGATACAGCAAAGACAACTTCGGCAGTAGCCGGCCCATGCCATATCCATGGTTTTGACGGCAAAAGAATAATTCGTTCTGTATTGACTGGTTTAATATTTCAAAATCGATAATTAGGCTATGTTGTTTTTTATTATTACAATTAGGTCTATCTGCATTTATGTTAACCTACAGACTTTCAAACATGAAAATGTCATTATGTGTCACAATGTGTTATGGGCTATATGTTGTAGTCAGATAGATATGATGGTGCTGCAACACGCTTCGCCGCAAATGACTAATGCAAGCCAACACAAATGGCCGTAAATGAAACTTAAAATAAGTCTAAGATAGTCAAAAACACCATCATCTTCAATAAAAATGAATGAGATCATTATCTTACCAGTGCGTCGCGCTCTCTTATGTGGTATTTGAATCTGAAATAAGCTGCTGAATAAAATGCATCTTAATCTTTTGCTTCCGTTGCTGTAAACTCCGTTAAATGAGCATATACCCCGGGAATTGAAGATGGGATTTATATTCATTTGCGTAGGTGTAAGGTAGGCTATAAGACAACCTGCATGTGCTTTTTTATTTTATTTGTTTAGCTCCGTTTGCGAGAGCCGCGAGCAGAATCAGCCTGCCTCAGCTCGTCAGAAATGCCTTTTAGGCTACTGGTGGTAATAGTTGGCGAAATTAACTAACATTGTGATGCTTGAAGTGTTTTATGGATTTTATTATAGGCAAGACAAGCTAAGAGTTGATTTGAGAGACTAAATTAATTAAATATGCGGTTAACTCACTGTCGGCCGCTGGCCGCTTTTGGTCGTCACTTAAAAAAATTAAAACTTTAATTTAACAAACAAAAAAATGCTCTAAACATTTTTCTAAATTAACGTAATAAAGAAACGAAACGAAAAATAACTACTTTGACATTAAAAACAAAACAGAACTATTTTAATGGCTGCAACAATGTAAAAAAAAAAAAAAAAAAACGGGCTCTAGTCGGACTCGGGCCGAGAATTTTGATAAGCTGTCGGACACGGGCCGGGCTAGGGCCTCAGCGTCTCGGGCCAGGGCCGGGCTAGGGCCTCAGCGTC
The DNA here is from genome assembly GCF_024679245.1 of Pseudorasbora parva. NCBI lineage: Eukaryota > Metazoa > Chordata > Actinopteri > Cypriniformes > Gobionidae > Pseudorasbora > Pseudorasbora parva. The sequence goes on from NC_090178.1 coordinate 849,588, forward strand.
TCGGGCCAGGGCCGGGCTAGGGCCTCAGCGTCTCGGGCCAGGGCCGGGCTAGGGCCTCAGCGTCTCGGGCCAGGGCCGGGCTAGGGCCTCAGCGTCTCGGGCCAGGGCCGGGCTAGGGCCTCAGCGTCTCGGGCCAGGGCCGGGCTAGGGCCTCAGCGTCTCGGGCCAGGGCCGGGCTAGGGCCTCAGCGTCTCGGGCCAGGGCCGGGCTAGGGCCTCAGCGTCTCGGGCCAGGGCCGGGCTAGGGCCTCAGCGTCTCGGGCCAGGGCCGGGCTAGGGCCTCAGCGTCTCGGGCCAGGGCCGGGCTAGGGCCTCAGCGTCTCGGGCCAGGGCCGTGCTAGGGCCTCAGCGTCTCGGGCCAGGGCCGGGCTAGGGCCTCAGCGTCTCGGGCCAGGGCCTCAGCGTCTCGGGCCAGGGCCGGGCTAGGGCCTCAGCGTCTCGGGCCAGGGCCGGGCTAGGGCCTCAGCGTCTCGGGCCAGGGCCGGGCTAGGGCCTCAGCGTCTCGGGCCAGGGCCGGGCTAGGGCCTCAGCGTCTCGGGCCAGGGCCGGGCTAGGGCCTCAGCGTCTCGGGCCAGGGCCGGGCTAGGGCCTCAGCGTCTCGGGCCAGGGCCGGGCTAGGGCCTCAGCGTCTCGGGCCAGGGCCGTGCTAGGGCCTCAGCGTCTCGGGCCAGGGCCGGGCTAGGGCCTCAGCGTCTCGGGCCAGGGCCGGGCTAGGGCCTCAGCGTCTCGGGCCAGGGCCGGGCTAGGGCCTCAGCGTCTCGGGCCAGGGCCGGGCTAGGGCCTCAGCGTCTCGGGCCAGGGCCGGGCTAGGGCCTCAGCGTCTCGGGCCAGGGCCGGGCTAGGGCCTAGATTTGAGGCCCGTGCAGGGCTCTATTAGTCGGCTTAAGTAATTTTTTAAGACAACAGTCAAATTTTGTTTAGTCAAAACAGTTGATTCCAGCTTGTTTAATGTGAATATGTTCTAGTGTGTTCTCTCATATGTGCTCATATTAGCCACCTCGTATTAGTACGAATTGCCGTGATATCGGGCTGCATACACCGGTCGGCAGTGGCCTACCGTGACCACGATGCAGTCACCCAGAATTTATAGTTTACCCACCTCTTTTTTTACCACTACACCTCTGGTTACCCATGTTAACGGAGAACAGCTTTAATACTGCAACCCTATGCGGTCCGGCAGTGCCTTCAGGAGCGGTGCGTCAGCACTGATTATTGAAGTGAAAATCTTATTTCACCACAGATGCATATAATTTAGTCTTAAATCAGCCATAGACGTAAAGGATGCAGCAAATATTACTAGCGAAAGTAAAGGGTTAACAATAGCATTACTCTGAAACAAGTGCAGTTATAGCCTACATAAGATACCATATTTTCTGCTTAACTTTAATTAAACTCCAGTTCAAATGAAAAGTGCATTTTTTCACTGAGCACATTCTCTGCAGTCCGAGCGATGCACTGAAGCTCACTCTCGCTCATCTCTGAGGTAAATCATCAACACCATCACCACTTAGCCTACGGTACATGCCTTACTTTTATTGAACTAAATTCATTACAATCGGCAAAAACGAATACGCAGGTTATGAACAAGAGCGCTCCCGAGTCCATGTTTCATTCTCACACTGTTGTTCGTGTGAATCGCAGCACAGTTCGGCACACACACACACAAAATACAGGCAGGAACGCGCGTCTCTTAAAGGGGCCACACTATATTCCAGCTCTTAAAAGGGCCGCGCTATATTCCAGCTCTTAAAGGGGCCGCACTATATTCCAGCTCTTAAAGGGGCCGCGCTATATTCCAGCTCTTAAAGAGGCCGCGCTATATTCCAGCTCTTAAAGGGGCCGCACTATATTCCAGCTCTTAAAGGGGCCGCACTATATTCCAGCTCTTAAAGGGGCCGCACTATATTCCAGCTCTTAAAGGGGCCACACTATATTCCAGCTCTTAAAAGGGCCGCGCTATATTCCAGCTCTTAAAGGGGCCGCACTATATTCCAGCTCTTAAAGGGGCCGCGCTATATTCCAGCTCTTAAAGAGGCCGCGCTATATTCCAGCTCTTAAAGGGGCCGCACTATATTCCAGCTCTTAAAGGGGCCGCGCTATATTCCAGCTCTTAAAGGGGCCGCACTATATTCCAGCTCTTAAAGGGGCCGCACTATATTCCAGCTCTTAAAGGGGCCGCGCTATATTCCAGCTCTTAAAGGGGCCGCACTATATTCCAGCTCTTAAAGGGGCCGCACTATATTCCAGCTCTTAAAGGGGCCGCACTATATTCCAGCTCTTAAAGGGGCTGCACTATATTCCAGCTCTTAAAGGGGCCGCACTATATTCCAGCTCTTAAAGGGGCCGAACTATATTCCAGCTCTTAAAGGGGCCGAACTATATTCTAGCTCTTAAAGGGGATGCACTATATTCCAGCTCTTAAAGGGGCCGCACTATATTCCAGCTCTTAAAGGGGCCGCACTATATTCCAGCTCTTAAAGGGGCCGCACTATATTCCAGCTCTTAAAGGGGCCGCACTATATTCCAGCTCTTAAAGGGGCCGCACTATATTCCAGCTCTTAAAGGGGCCGCACTATATTCCAGCTCTTAAAGGGGCCGCACTATATTCCAGCTCTTAAAGGGGCCGCACTATATTCCAGCTCTTAAAGGGGCCGCACTATATTCCAGCTCTTAAAGGGGCCGCGCTATATTCCAGCTCTTAAAGGGGTCGCGCTATATTCCAGCTCTTAAAGGGGCCGCACTATATTCCAGCTCTTAAAGGGGCCGCGCTATATTCCAGCTCTTAAAGGGGCCGCGCTATATTCCAGCTCTTAAAGGGGCCGCACTATATTCCAGCTCTTAAAGGGGCCGCACTATATTCCAGCTCTTAAAGGGGACGCACTATATTCCAGCTCTTAAAGGGGCCGCACTATATTCCAGCTCTTAAAGGGGCCGCACTATATTCCAGCTCTTAAAGGGGCCGCACTATATTCCAGCTCTTAAAGGGGCCGAACTATATTCCAGCTCTTAAAGGGGATGCACTATATTCCAGCTCTTAAAGGGGCCGCACTATATTCCAGCTCTTAAAGGGGCCGCACTATATTCCAGCTCTTAAAGGGGCCGCACTATATTCCAGCTCTTAAAGGGGCCGCACTATATTCCAGCTCTTAAAGGGGCCGCACTATATTCCAGCTCTTAAAGGGGACGCACTATATTCCAGCTCTTAAAGGGGACGCACTATATTCCAGCTCTTAAAGGGGCCGCACTATATTCCAGCTCTTAAAGGGGCCGCACTATATTCCAGCTCTTAAAGGGGCCGCACTATATTCCAGCTCTTAAAGGGGCCGCACTATATTCCAGCTCTTAAAGGGGTCGCACTATATTCCAGCTCTTAAAGGGGCCGCACTATATTCCAGCTCTTAAAGGGGCCGCACTATATTCCAGCTCTTAAAGGGGCCGCACTATATTCCAGCTCTTAAAGGGGTCGCACTATATTCCAGCTCTTAAAGGGGCCGCACTATATTCCAGCTCTTAAAGGGGCCGCACTATATTCCTGCTCTTAAAGGGGCCGCACTATATTCCAGCTCTTAAAGGGGCCGCACTATATTCCAGCTCTTAAAGGGGCCGCACTATATTCCAGCTCTTAAAGGGGTCGCACTATATTCCAGCTCTTAAAGGGGCCGCACTATATTCCTACTCCTGGTGAATATGGACCTCCTCCTCCAGGTATGGTGTGGAGCTGGTGCGCTCTCAGGTCCGCATCACAGCTTTCACATTACCAATTTTTCATACGAACTGTGCCCTGTTCTGAATTAAACTGCCAGTGTAAAAACTCCTTTTATTTATATTCTTAAAATGAGAGAAATCACGGCTTAATCTGAATTTTTAAGCTTAGGCTTAAGAGACATCAACAAGTTATTTGAAAAACATGACCTTTGCAACATGTCTAGTCTTCATGCTCTGAGTATGGGTTTACTATAAACGTACATTTGCATAAAGCATGCATATTTGTCCATACCCATGTTGATTAGAGTATTAAAAACTTGAAACATATTCATTTAAGGTACATTTAAGAACTGATAAAAATGTGTGATTAAATTAATTTTAATATTTTAATCAATTGACAGCCCTACTAATAACACACTATGAACAGCCATCAGCAGGGGCACTAATACGATCACTTATTTACTGCTACGTGCAACAACAACAAAAAACTGAGGAAGACAAGTCGGCCTACTAGCCAGTTTGTGATTGGTCCCTGGATTTCCGGAATCAAATCGCAGCAGAATGGCTAGCAGAAAACATAAGGAGAAAGGTGGATGGGAAAAAGTTCAAGAAAAGAGGGCCACAGTGTAGTTAGTACATAGTCCACCATAGTACAGTGTCTTGCGCACGGCTGGGGCGAATGGCGGGATGATGGGCCTATTTAGGAGAAAGTCCAGGGCTGTTTTTTAGCCCCAGTCCGTCCCTGCTTGGAGGTGGAGAAACAAAGTACTTTATGACCTGCAGCATTTCTTATAAAAGATTTAAAAATGAAAGAAATTAAAAACTAGATTTTTTTTCTATTGTAAGTTTTAATGTAAAATGTTTTTGATTTTAACATTGGTCTATGTTTAAATGTTTTGCCACTTGCATGAGCAACATATAAATATAAAGTATATTTAATATAAGTATATTATACTTGAATCCACAAGATTTAGTGTTGCCACCCCTCATAGATCTCATGCCACCCCATGAATAATTTCTAGATCCGCCCCTGCGCATCACACTGCCTCCGCCGGCTCGCCTTCTTCCCATAGTGCATCCTGGGGCCATGTGTTCCCCAGGTAAGCCACACACACACACACACCCGAGAACCATCAGAACCAGCATTAACTTCTGGAGCAGTTTGAGCTCCAGTAGCTCGTCTGTTTGATCGGACCCCACGGGCCAGCCTTCGCTCCCCACGGTCATCAATGAGCCTTGGCCGCCCATGACCCTGTGGCCGGTTCTCCACTGGTCCTTCCTTGGAGCACTTTTGATAGATACTGACCACTGCAGACCGGGAACAGCCCACAAGAGCTGCAGTTTTGGAGATGCTCTGACCTAGTCGTCTAGCCGTCACAATCTGGCCAAACTCGCTCAAATCCCATTTTTTCACTTCACTGGTCATAATGTTATGCCTGATCTGTGTATATTCATGATTACACAGTACATTGTGCCCTATTTTACAGAACTAAGTGCATAAACCTAGTACTGATCATTTTTGTAGTGAGAGCTGATAATGTCATTATGTAAATGTTTCAGCGCACACCCATTGGTCAGGAGCAGTGTGACTCCGCCCCTTATGCAGAACGAACACGCTCAGGCCATGCCCCTGACGAGGAGACTGAAGTCCAGATTCTGCACAGTCATGTGACACTGAAACACACGTGCACAGGAGGAAATGTCCATGGGAAAGAAAGAGGGTTTATATTTGGACCGTCTGACTGCACAGCCGAGGAATTTGGGTTTGGCGTGAAAACGCGACACGGAACGAGAGGAGCATAAGGAACATATGAGGAACATATGAGGAGCATAAGGAACATATGAGGAACATATGAGGAGCATAAGGAACATATGAGGAACATATGAGGAGCATAAGGAACATATGAGGAGCATAAGGAACATATGAGGAACATATGAGGAGCATAAGGAACATATGAGGAACATATGAGGAACATATGAGGAGCATAAGGAACATATGAGGAACATATGAGGAACATATGAGGAGCATAAGGAACATATGAGGAACATATGAGGAGCATAAGGAACATATGAGGAGCATATGAGGAACATATGAGGAACTTATGAGGAACATATGAGGAGCATAAGGAACATATGAGGAACTTATGAGGAGCATAAGAGGAGCATAAGGAACATATGAGGAGCATGAGGAACATATGAGTAGCATATGAGGAGCATAAGGAACATATGAGGAGCATAAGGAACATATGAGTAGCATATGAGGAGCATAAGGAACATATGAGGAACATATGAGGAGCATAAGGAACATATGAGGAACATATGAGGAGCATAAGGAACATATGAGGAGCATAAGGAACATAAGGAACATATGAGGAGCATAAGGAACATATGGGGAGCATATGAGGAGCATAAGGAACATATGAGGAGCATATGAGGAACATATGATGAGCATATGAGGAGCATAAGGAACATATGAGGAACATATGAGGAACATATAAAGAACATAAGGAACATATGAGAAACATATGAGGAGCATATGAGGAACATGAGGAACATATAAAGAACATAAGGAACATATGAGGAACATATAAAGAACATAAGGAACATATGAGAAACATATGAGGAGCATATGAGGAACATGAGGAACATATAAAGAACATAAGGAACATATGAGGAGCATATGAGGAACATATGAGAAACATATGAGGAGCATATGAGGAACATATGAGAAACATATGAGGAGCATATGAGGAACATATGAGAAACATATGAGGAGCATATGAGGAACATATGAGAAACATATGAGGAACATATAAAGAACATAAGGAGCATATGAGGAGCATATGAGGAACATAATAGGAACATATAAGGAACATGAGGAACATATGCAGAACTTATGAGGAGCATATGAGGAGACTGCACAGCATGCCAAATGTGTGATCATAAGTCATGTATTACTTCATGCAATATTTCTGCGTTTTGAACGTCGCATCATGAGTGAGTCTACCGCAGATTAAAGCACCTGCACTGATAATATCACAATACATTTTATATCTAAACTCAATAGTTATTGTACACAATCTTTTCTCTGTCTATGTCCAAAAAGACTTTATATATTTAACTGCTGTTGATCTGTCTAGGTTTAACACTTAACATGATAAAATAATCATTACATGACAGTATAAAAACGAGAATCAACATTTTAACATCCTATTTTTCATGTTATTTGCATAGTACAAATTATATTTTGAAGCGTAAAAAACCCATAGATGTGTGTATCAATTTTGGTGAAAATATCTCATTTCATTTTTGAGTTATAGACATTTATGTGAAAAGACACCTGACTTTGATTGGATTTTACTACCCCTTACTATCAATATTTTGAGATTTGGGTTGTAACTTCTAGCTATCGACCTATGTTTCCGATTTTCTGATGCTGGTTTCGTCTCGATCGGACTAGCGGTTTCAAAGATATCAGCTAGTGTTTTATCAGCGCTTAATTACCACACTGCACAAAACGTACATCGAAACCTGGCAAATCTGGTATCGTTGGACTCGGCAAGGATTCAGGAGACCAAAAAAGTTACTCCAATCAAAATATGTCAACCACACCCAAAGTTATAAGCATTTGAAAAAATTCTCCACTAGGTGGCGCTTCAAAACTTCTCAGGCTACTTCAGGACATCGTGGTGATGACCCATACCATGTTTCGTAACGATCCGTTCATGCATTTGTAAAATACAGCATTTTAGCACATAATTAAAAATGGCCGACATGGCATGACGCCCTGAATCTAATGAGACCAATTTTATGATTTTTGGAGAAATGGTTCAGAAGTTATAAGCCAAAATAGCCATTTTTGCTATCTCCGGACCAGTAGGTGGCGCTGCGCCGAAACGCTGCATGTTGCCTCAAGTCATGCTAGTGATGACACTTACCAAGTTTGGTTAGAATACGATAAAGCGTTGCGGAGATATAGCTTTTAGTGTGTTTTCGCAAGCGCTACGTAAAATTTGTTCGCACGTTTATCAAAAAACGATTTGACGAATCAACTTGAATTCCATAACTTTTTGTCATGGTATGAGGATGATCTGGTTCAATTTTTGTGTAAATCGCACAAACCGCCTAGGAGGAGTTCGAAAAAGTTGTTTTTTGGTTAATTAAAAATGGCGGGAAAATTTGCATATTGGAAAATGATGTCATAGGCTGCAATCGAATCAGCTTGAGCCAACGAATCAGAGCAAAGAAGAATTTTGTTTCTAGCCCTTACGTTTCAAAAGTTATTAGCATCAACATGAGTGAAACCTTCGACGGTTAGTGGCGCTAGAGGGAAAGGTTTAGAGACTCCAAATTTGGTGTGGTTACTATTAGTAAAGACTTCTATCAGTGTACCAAATTTCATAACTTTCCCGCAAACGGTTCTATGGGCTGCCATAGACTTCCACGGCGGAATAATAACAATAAGAAATCTAACGATTTCCAGAGGGGCTCCGCACCTTTGGTGCTTGGCCCCTAATAACACCCTATTTTGCATGTTATTTGCATATTACAAATTATATTTTAAAGTGTAAAAAAACAAGAATCAACATTTTGACATCAATAACAATAACATCTTATTTTGCATGTTATTTGCATATTATAAATTCTATTTTAAAGCCTAAAAATGAGAATGGCTTCAGGAAGCAGCTGTGTGTCTCAGTCCTGAATGAAGACTGAGAGCTTTTTTCCTTCATGTTGTTAGAGGTCGCACTGGTGCGGGTCGATTCTCTCTCTCTCTCTCTCTCTCTCTCTCTCTCTCTCTCTCTCTCTCTCTCTCTCTCTCTCTCTCTCTCTCTCACCACACTCAGTCTGTTCTCACCGCAGCTCTCTTCAGTACGCCAGGATTCTTCTTCTTCTTCTTCTTCTTCTCCTCTTCATCATGTCTTATGCTTTATGTAAACTCAGATGACATGACTTAGAGACATGATGGTCGGATCCGGACTGAGCAGATCCCGATCATCATAATTATCATCATGTGCATATTTCATGGGATGTAATATTTGAGTCCTCACTAACTGACTGCAATGGAGAAGAGTGAGTCTGCTGGACTGGATACGGAGAAGGGTCCCGACGGCTTTATACAGATAAAACACTGAGGTGAGTGTCACACACAATCCTAGAGATCATATCATGTGTTTCCTAATGCACCTGTGTTATATAGCCGAGTAATACTAGAGTAAGTTCATCCGCTCAGATGGTTTATCATTAATAAACTCATCTGTTTATCATCCGACACCTCAGTGAAAGCCCACCAACAGTGCCTTTCAAACAGGCAAGAGTCCACGATTCTCTCATTAAAAGTCTTATGTTTAATGGACATGAATGTCGTATTAATATAATAGTGTTTATGCAGAAGGAGCACTTACCCTATATATTAAATATCGGAATATTCTGTACTGTTCAATAAGTTATAGAACTGACATGAAGATCTAGATTTACAGTCAGTTTGAATTACAGTCCAAAACTCTAAAAATGCTTCTATTTTGCAGGTTATTTGCATATTAGAAATTATATTTCAAGCGTAAAAAAAACAAGAATTAACATTTTAACATGCAAAATAGGATTTTATTGTTATTAGACGTTAAAATGTTGATTCTTGTTTTTTCAACACTTTAAAATATAAATTTTAATATGCAAATAACATGCAAAATAGGATGTTATTGTTATTAGATGTTATTTGCATATTAGAAATTATATTTTAAAGTGTAAAAAACAAGAATCAACATTTTAACATCTAATAACAATAACATTCTATTTTACATGTTATTTGCATATAAATTATATTTTAAAGCCTAAAAATGAGAATGAAAGTGAACTTGTGTCTGTGTTGCGTCACTGAACAGCACCTGATGATCAGAGCCAAATCTAAAAGACGTTTTATTCACTTTACATCACAAGGTTTCTTTGTTGTGAACGTTCCCTTCGTGCATTCGGCAGACGCTTTACTCCCAAGCCACCATTCCCTTAATCAAACTCAGACTCATTTGATCCCAGTATTAAAGCATCCAACCCCACTGAGACGTTCTGCGTTCTTGTTCGGTGGGTTTGTATTACACACATGGTTGATTCTCTCAGCACACCTTGTTCTCTCTAAGTGTGTGTGTGTGTGTGTGTGTGTACTGAATTCCTGGAGCTCAAGAGCTTTCTGGGGCCGGTGGGAACCCGCTGTTCAGTTCCTCAGGCTCAGATTATGGCTTTAGCTGAATATCTGGTGTGGCTTCTCAGCTGGAGGTTCTGACGGCCTCTGGCTTTGTGTTAAAGTCAGAGCGACACAAAGACTCAGGACAGCTTTTATCTGTTATCAGCGCTGATCGGACACTGAGTGGCTGTGTGTTTAAGAGCCAGAGCACCAAAGTCACCGGGGAAATTCAAGGTCATCCTGATATGTAAATAAAGCATATCAGTTTTCCTGGACATATACTGATCTCCAATCATTTTGTCCGCTTAAGCTCCGCCCCTTTCTTACAATCACTGCATGCTCGTATTCAGACCATCCTCCCCTTTTGAGAGCCGATAATTCCTTAGACTCCACATCTGCCGCTACTTGCATTTCATCACAAATACTATAAGGGTTAATTAAAATCACAACCTATCACAGCGATGCTTAAAGGGGCGGTGAAATGCTGTTTCCTGCACACTGAGCTTTCCACTGTTAAAGACTCGGATTCCCATCCTAAACATAGACAAAGTTTCAAACACTAATGTTGGACGTTTGATGGAGTATTTCTGTGTCAAAAATACTCCTTCCGGTTTCTCACAAGTGTCGGAGAGTTTTTTTCGAGTATGGGTCGGCTTGACGTTAATAGAGCGGAAGGTCCTTGTATGGGCCGTACGGGCTCTTCTCCCGGTAGGGTGTGTGTGCGCGTGACTAGAGCGAGAGAGGAAACGCACGCCCATACACACTCTCAGCTGCAGATCCAGTCGTCCGTGAACACTTCTGTCGTTATAGTCCGCGCCGCGCTCCACTTTATTCCTCTGGGTGACGTCGAGCGACTTCAACGCTTCAGCACAGCATTCTGGGAAGGCAGCGCTGCATCTGAACCGATTTGAACGCAGAAATGACGGGAAGCTTCACAACATCGCTTCAGTCGCGTCTCAAAGTGGATCTCCACGGTCACTGCTGTCAGGACTTCACCAAATCATACCAAAGAAGTGTGTTTTTGACGGAGCGGTCCCAGCGATAAAGGTTCGGTCCTGCTTTGGAAGCAGCCGGTGAGTTAAACTGCTTCAGATGTCTGTGCTGTCGGCTATCGTCGCGTGAGTAAACATCAGTAAACGACACGATCGCCGCTTCGTCAGTCAGATGCGCTAACGGACTCCATTGCTGTTCTCTGTATAACGTTACACTAGTCTGACGTGCTAAACCGTTCTGCTTGCTACTGCTAAGGTTTAGTCACATACAATAGTCCATAAACCGAATCATGTCCTCATAAACTGCGAGTAAACACACACAAATGTTGACAGGCCACTAAATACAATCCATACCACAGAGACGGACGTCCTGCTGCTGCTGTTTCTATTTCAGACTCTGAATTAGATTCTGGATCAATGGATCATATCTATTAGCTGAGATCGATAGCAAGGGTTTCTCCACGCTTGAGGGCGTCACCGCTTTGCGCATTCATCATTCTTTAGCTCCGCCCACACGATACGCCTCGTCATTCTTTAGCTCCGCCCACTCGATACGCCTCGTCATTCTTTGGCTCCGCCCACTCGATACGCCTCGTCATTCTTTAGCTCCGCCCACTCGATACGCCTCGTCATTCTTTAGCTCCGCCCACACGATACGCCTCGTCATTCTTTAGCTCCGCCCACTCGATACGCCTCAAGATTGACATGAGATTGACTGACACTGAGTGCCCCCCCCCCCTTAAAAGGTTAGTTCACTCAAAAATGAAATTGATGTTATTAATGACTCTCCCTAATGTTGTTCTACTCTGTTCATCTTCAGACACACTGGGCTAAAACGGCCCATACGCTGGGCTAAAACGGCCCATCCGCTGGGCTAAAGAGGCCCATCCGCTGGGCTAAAGAGGCCCATTCACTGCTGGGCTAAAACCGCCCATACGCTGGGCTAAAGAGGCCCATCCGCTGGGCTAAAGAGGCCCATTCACTGCTGGGCTAAAACGGCCCATACGCTGGGCTAAAACGGCCCATACGCTGGGCTAAAACGGCCCATCCGCTGGGCTAAAGAGGCCCATCCGCTGGGCTAAAGAGGCCCATTCACTGCTGGGCTAAAACGGCCCATCCGCTGGGCTAAAGAGGCCCATCCGCTGGGCTAAAGAGGCCCATTCACTGCTGGGCTAAAACGGCCCATACGCTGGGCTAAAACGGCCCATCCGCTGGGCTAAAGAGGCCCATCCGCTGGGCTAAAGAGGCCCATTCACTGCTGGGCTAAAACGGCCCATCCACTGGGCTAAAGAGGCCCATTCACTGCTGGGCTAAAACAGCCCATCCACTGGGCTAAAGAGGCCCATTCACTGCTGGGCTAAAACGGCCCATCCGCTGAGCTTAAACGGCCCATTCGCTGGGCTAAAACGGCCCATATGCTGGGCTAAAACGGCCCATATGCTGGGCTAAAACGGCCCATTCGCTGGGCAAAAACGGCCCATTCGCTGGGCTAAAACGGCCCATTCGCTGGGCTAAAACAACCCATTCGCTGGGCTAAAACGGCCCATCCGCTGTGCTTAAACGGCCCATTCGCTGGGCTAAAACGGCCCATCCGCTGTGCTTAAACGCCCCATTCGCTGGGCTAAAACACCCCATCCGCTGGGCTAAAACGGCCCATTCGCTGGGCTAAAACAACCCACTGGCTGGGCTAAAACGGCCCATTCGCTGGGCTAAAACAACCCACTGGCTGGGCTAAAACGGCCCATACGCTGGGCTAAAACAACCCATTCGCTGGGCTAAAACGGCCCATACGCTGGGCTAAGACAGCCCATCCGCTGGGCTAAAACGGCCCATACGCTGGGCTAAAACAACCCATTCGCTGGGCTAAAACGGCCCATCCGCTGTGCTTAAACGGCCCATTCGCTGGGCTAAAACGGCCCATCCGCTGTGCTTAAACGCCCCATTCGCTGGGCTAAAACACCCCATCCGCTGGGCTAAAACGGCCCATTCGCTGGGCTAAAACAACCCACTGGCTGGGCTAAAACGGCACATTCGCTGGGCTAAAACAACCCACTGGCTGGGCTAAAACAGCCCATACGCTGGGCTAAAACAACCCATTCGCTGGGCTAAAACGGCCCATACGCTGGGCTAAAACGGCCCATACGCTGGGCTAAGACAGCCCATCCGCTGGGCTAAAACGGCCCATACGCTGGGCTAAAATGGCCCATATGCTGGGCTAAAACAACCCATTCGCTTATTTTATTTATTTAATAATTTATTTGATAGGGACAGATACCACCAACATAGATCATTTAAAATAAACAATCTGATGTCTGTATCACAGTGTATATAGCCAAAGGCTAATTTGCAACACTTGTCCCTAGAAGGGCCTTTATCAATCAAATACAATAAATACAAAAAAGTATCTAAAAACTGATTCATACATTAATAAAACTCAAACAATTATACTCTATAACTTCCAAACATTCACAATATTATAAGTGAGTACAATTCTGATTTATCTTTTTTTTATTGTGTATATTATATTGTGTATATATATTATATTATAATCAGTGTATGCAGTCTGACCTCACTCAGATGTTGTTTCTGTCAGGAGCCAATCAGAGTGCAGGGATGTCCGCTAACTCGTCCCTGCTGCAGGTGTCTAATGCATCTGTGCTGGACTGGACTCCGCCCACCTTCACACCTGCGGCTCAGGTGCGTGTGGCCGCCACCATGATGCTCTTCCTCTTCGCCGCCGGCAGTAACCTTGCTCTGCTCTGCAGTGTGTGGAGGGGGCGGGGCCGGCGGCTCGCCTCGCACCTGCGGCCGCTCATCCTCAGCCTGGCCTCGGCCGACCTCATGATGACCTTCGTGGTGATGCCGCTGGATATGGTGTGGAATGTGACGGTGCAGTGGTTTGCCGGAGACGGACTCTGTAAGCTGCTGAGCTTCCTGAAACTGTTCGCCATGCAGACCTCCGCCTTCACCCTGGTGGTCATCAGCCTGGACCGCCATCAGGCCATCCTGCGGCCACTGGACTCGCTCCACGCCCACTGCAGGAACAGGAGGATGCTGCTGACAGCCTGGGTCCTCAGCGCACTGATCGCATCGCCACAGGTCTCACACACACACACACAGACACACTCACTCACATACACACAGACTCACACTCAATTATTGTCTTGTTTTGTGAAAGTTTTTGCTTAAAATAAGATAAATAATCTGCCAGTGGGGTAAGATAAATAATCTTGTTTTCTGTTTGAATTAAGATTGTTTTCCCAAAACAAGACAATAATTTTTACTTGTCTAGTAAATGTTTCTTAATGTAAGATTTTTTAGATATTTAGTCTAGAAACAAGACAAAAATACTTTTTTGCAGTGTTCTAGTTAACCAATCATGTTTTGCTTGTATTAGTAGCTGCATTTTGTGTGATTATATTCAGTTTTTCTCTCAGATTTTTATTTTTTTTTTCATGCCAGAGCACTAGGCTAAATCCGGCCAAACATACCCATATCTCTGCGTGGCGTTTTGATGGCGTTGCGTCCTGCTTGGTGGTGTGTTGGCGATCTCTATAGCGCTGTATTCTGACGGTCAGTCCTCCTCCTGCAGCTGTTCATCTTCCGCACGGTTAAAGTGGCGAGCGAAGACTTCACTCAGTGCGTCACACACGGCAGCTTTCAGCAGCGCTGGCAGGAGACGGCCTACAACATGCTCCACTTCATCACACTCTACGTCATCCCTCTGCTGGTCATGAGCTGCTGTTACAGCCGCATCCTGATCGAGATCAACCGACAGCTGCACAAGAGCCACGGTACAGAGAGCTGATCCCTCAATACACCAATCAATACATCAATACACCAATACACCAATCAATACATCAATACACCAATACATCAATCAATACACCAATACACCAATCAATACATCAATACACCAATACATCAATCAATACACCAATACACCAATCAATACATCAATACACCAATACATCAATCAATACACCAATACACCAATCAATACATCAATACACCAATACATCAATCAATACACCAATACACCAATCAATACATCAATACACCAATACATCAATCAATACACCAATACACCAATCAATACATCAATACACCAATCAATACAACAATACACCAATCAATACATCAATACACCAATCAATCAATCATCCATCCACTCATCCATCCATCCACTCAACCATCCATCCAATCAATCATCCATCCACTCATCCATCCATCCACTCAACCATCCATCCAATCAATCATCCATCCACTCATCCATCCATCCATCCACTCAACCACCCATCCAATCAATCATCCATCCACTCATCTATCCATCCATCCACTCATCCACTCATCCATCCATCCACTCATCCATCCATCCATCCACTCAACCATCCATCTATCCATCCATCCACTCATCCATTCATCCACTCAACCATCCATCCAATCAAACATCCATCCATCCATTCATCCATCCACTCAACCATCCATCCAATCAATCATCCATCCACTCATCCATCCATCCATCCATCCACTCAACCATCCATCCATCCATCCACTCAACCATCCACTCAACCATCCATCCATCTATCCATCCATCCACTCATCCATTCATCCACTCAACCATCCACTCAACCATCCATCCAATCAAACATCCATCCATCCATCCATTCATCCATCCACTCAACCATCCATCCAATCAATCATCCATCCACTCATCCATCCATCCACTCAACCATCCATCCATCCATCCACTCATCCATCCATCCACTCAACCATCCACTCAACCATCCATCCAATCAATCATCCATCCATCCATCCAATCATCCATCCATCCATCCATCAATCATCCATCCAATCATCCACTCATCCATCCATCAATCATCCATCCATCCAATCATCCATCCAATCATCCATCCATCAATCATCCATACAATCATCCATCCTTCAATCATCCATCCAATCTTCTATCCATCCATCAATCATCCATCCAATCATCCACTCATCCATCCATCCAATCATCCATCCATCCAATCATCCATCCAATCAATCAATCAATCAATCAATCAATCAATCAATCAATCAATCAATCATCCACTCATCCATCCATCCACTCAACCATTCACTCAACGATCCACCTATCCATCCAATCAATCAATCCTCCATCCACTCATCCATCCACTCATCCATCCATCCACTCAACCATCCACTCAACCATCCACTCATCCATCCACTCATCCATCCACTCATCCATCCACTCAACCATCCACTCAACCATCCACACATCCATCCACTCATCCATCCACTCAACCATCCACTCAACCATCCACTCAACCATCCACTCAACCATCCACTCATCCATCCACTCAACCATCCACTCAACCATCCACTCAACCATCCACTCATCCATCCATAGAATCAATCAATCAACCATCCACTCATCCATCCACTCATCCATCCACTCAACCATCCACTCAACCATCCACTCATCCATCCACTCATCCATCCACTCAACCATCCACTCAACCATCCACTCATCCATCCATAGAATCAATCAATCAACCATTCACTCATCCATCCAGCCATCCACCCATCCATCCACTCATCCATCCAGCCATCCATCCAGCCATCCATCCATCAATCAATGTAGTGAAATGAGACCATCCCTCTCTGCTTTGCTTTTGAAATGAAATGTTTCTGACGTCACGCTTGTGTCCGCAGCGGGCGAGTCTCTCCGACGCAGCGGCACAGACATGATCCCGAAGGCCAGGATGAAGACGTTAAAGATGACCGTCATCATCGTCGTGTCGTTCGTGGTCTGCTGGACGCCATATTATCTGCTGGGCATCTGGTACTGGTTCCAGCCGGAGATGGTGAAGGTCACACCTGAATATATTCATCACCTGCTCTTCGTTTTCGGGAACCTGAACACCTGCTGTGATCCGGTGATTTACGGCCTTTATACGCCCTCGTTCCGCGCTGACCTCGCCCGCTTCTGCTGCCGCCGTCGGCCCACGGACTCGCCTCGCTCACTGGACCGGCTCCAGTCCGACACGCCCAAGGCCACGTAACCTTCCGGCGGAATTAAAGGGTTAGTTCACCCAAAAATGAAATGTCTGTCATTAACTCCTCCCCCTAATGTCATTGATCAGATCGCCAATGTCTCGTAATTTCAGCAGTTTGACACGCAATCCGAATCATGAATCGATTCGCTGATTCATAACCGTTCGAATCTTTATTTGAGGATTGAACACAAACGCGGAAGAGAAGCCAATGCTGAATAAAGTCGTAGTTTTTGTTATTTTTGGACCCAAATGTATTTTGGATGCTTCAAGAGACTCTAATTAACCCACTGATGTCTCATATGGACTACTGTGATGATGTTTTTATTCCCTTTCTGGACATGGACAGTATAGTGTGCATACACTTGCATACGCTCTCGGACTAAATATAAAATATCTTAAACTGTGTGTGAAGATGAGCGGAGGTCTTACGGGTGTGGAGCGACATTAGGGAGAGGAGTTAATGACAGACATTTCAATTTTTGGCTGAACTAACCCTTTAAAGGCTCTTTTCTCCTGTATTGTTCTGTAAAGGCTATCTGAGTGAATCGCTTCACAAACAAGAACAAATGTAGGCGGGGCTTGATTGGATAGTTGTGGTTTGCTATTGGCTGATCTCATGTGAGTGACAGGTGGCCCCGCCCTCATCATCAGAGGCTTCATCTCTTCCCTAACCCTAATGATTGCCTTATAATGATGGACAGGTTTTTTAAAATTTGCATACACTAGGGGTCAAATTTGCATACTCAAACGTCGGAATACTCAAACGTCGCCAATTCGTGTCGCGGCTGATGCGAATGCTTTTGACGTGAAATATTGGCTTATTCGTTAGGCGTCCGGTGTGAAAGGGCCTAAAGTCACTTCAGTATTGGGTTCATGAGGAAATGTGTGAGTTTACCTCCTGATTCCGACTCAGGATGACCAGACACATGCATTGCACACGACCGGAATAATAAACGAGTGTCGAGTCGATGGAGCGTCTGAACACACTCCGTAACTCTCATAAAGCGCTCTAATGAAAGAGCTCAGCGCAGATTTGCAGGTTTAGAATAACTTCACAGATTTCCCAGCATGGCTCTGTTATTAAAGTGTCAGCTGGACGTGTCACACACACACTCTGTGCATGTTCAAGCTGCCGATCCATGTGTGTGTGTGTTACTGTTAGCAGTGAAACTCTATTCAGCCATTTTGCATATCCCCCTCTGATTCTGGCCAATGGATGGTGTATATCAGTCTGCCAATCAGATCTGGGGATTTCTGTGCACATCTGACGGGACTGAGTTCACACACACACACACGCACACACACACACAGTCACGCACGCACGCACACACACATACTTACACATGCACACTCTCTCATGCACACACTCTCATGCACACACTCTCACAAACTTACACACACTCTCACACACACTCTCACCAACGCACACACACACTCTCACACACACACAGACACAAGCACTCACACACTCTCTCACATACACATACACGCACTCTCATACACACACTCTCTGACACACACACACACTCTGGAGTCGCTCTTTGCTTGTAAGAGTTTGAGACACTCCTCTCTTCTCTTCACACACTGATGGAGGGAAGGAGAGTCATGTTTAATGGATCGAATGGTTAAAGTGACTGAGAGCTATCTGAGAGTGTGTGTGAGATCAGCAGAAGCACAGGGGCATTATGGGAGAGTTTACTTTAAAATGAGCATTCTGTCATCCTTTACTCACCCTCAAGTTGTTTCAAACCTGTATTCATAGTCTTGTGTAATCGACGCGCCGTCCTCAATAAACCCGTCTCTTGCGTGATAACTCAAACTCTCGAATATTCTGCTCTAATCTGACCTCTGAGCTGTGCGGTGTCCAGAATAATAATCCTCCGCTGTGTGTTAATAGGCCAGAGGAGAACTGAGTCTGGTTTCTCTAAGGTTTATTTTTCTCCGTCATGCCCTGATGGAGTTTCGGTTCCTTTGGTCGCCTTTGGCTTGGCTTGCTCAGTTGGGGACACTAACATTATGATCAGAGTTATTCAACTAAATATACAAATAACATTAATGAATTAGGTCTTATTTAATTCTATAAACTATAATACTGATCTGCCAACATTGTCTCTCTATGATAAATTAAAATAAGCTGATAACATCACTGTTTACTCCAGAACGACTGTACAGCCAAATCTAATTCTGCTGCAGTATTGTCCTGTTTAACACTGAAGCTGCTCTGACACAATCGGCGCTGGAGAAGAGCGATAGAAATAAAGATGACTGACTGATCGAATTTCACAAGAGGAGATATTTTGAAGAATGTCAGTAATCAGTCAGTTAACTGGAGCTATTTTTTTCTCCTACTATAGCAGTCAACGGCTCCAGGTAACGGTTACTGACGTTCTTCAGAATCTCTCCCTTGTGTTCAGCTGAAGACAGACACTCACACAGGTTTGAGACAACTTGAGGGCGAGTAAAGGATGACAGAGTTTTCATTTTAAAGTGAACTATCCCTTTAAAAGTTATGAATTTCATGTGTTTTTACACTTTCAAACATACACTGCAAAAAATGCTCTTCTTAGTATTTTTGTCTTGTTTGTAGTCAAAATATCTCAAAATTCTTACATTAAGAAACATTTCCTGGACACGCACAAATTATTGTCTTGTTTTGGGGAAAATAACTCAAAATGAAGAGAGTTTTTGCTTAAAATAAGATAAATAATGGGGTGAGAAAAATAATCTATTAAGATTATAGTTAAGATTATTGTCCCCAATGGCAGATTATTTATCTTATTTTAAGCAGAAACTCTCTTCATTTTGAGTTATCTTTCCCCAAAACAAGACAATTACTTTTGCTTGTCTAGTAAATACTTCTTGTTTTAAGAATTTTAAGATGTTTGGACTAGAAACAAACATTTTTTTGCAGTGTAGTTATCCATACTCACATGCTGCCATCTTTTCTTTGCTAATGGACCCTCCAGCATTTTCTGAGCCGATCCCCTGATGTGTTAATGCCATGTGACTGACGCCTCCTGGTGCATTTCATACTTTTAAAAGCTTCCTGAACATCAGTGAAATATCTCTGTAATGTGATGAAATGTTTCCTGGTGAAATGTTGCTTGGAAAGCTATTTTAAGTGTGCCGTGAGTGTAAAGCAGATCCATTTAAAGGCCTGAATTATGCATGAGGTCTGTCAGCGCACACTGCGGTCAGAGACAAGGTCATGTGATAAGGGATGACATGTTTCCATGGCAACAGGACTCACCCCCCCCCCCCCATACCCAGATCAAAACAATAAAAGCACAGGTTATATTTAACATGTTTCTTGTTTTAAGAAATATTGCAATACATTGCATTGTGACGTTATGTTCATGACATTAAAGGTCAAATCCTCAAATTAGCCAGCAGCTTTAACAGCAGCTTCTGATCTCATCGCATCCGTTTCTCTCGTCTGTAAGCTATAGGCATCATGGCTAGTGGTCATCCTCACTGATAGACAATACGTTTATTTCCATAGCTCACTCTCAAGGTGTCCCTCAAGGCTCTGTGCTCGGAACCTTTGGTCACCTTTAAAGGGGTACTTCAGCGCTGGGAAGATGAATCTGTAGTTAAACTGGGTCATTACTGTAGTAGAAATGTGAAATTATTTTTGAATTTGGTGCTTCTAGACTGAGAAAAGACAGAAAATGTATTTTTGTCTCATGGGGATGAAATACTACAATTCCCAGAATGCTTTGCTGCCCTGTGAGGCCACGCCCACAGCCACCGCTACTGAATCATTTTTACTTTCCCACCACGGCATTCATCTTCATAAAATAAGTTCAGTTAGAGAACAGACACTACAATTAAAAAGTGAAAGTGTGTGTTCAATATAATGCGATTGAGCCGCTGAGGGAGTGTCACAAACGCAGCAGGAGTCGTCTTATGGGTCCCGCACACTGTGCGATTTATCAAAATCCTTTGCGAATGTCCCTTGTCAGACTGTACGATCATGATCCCCGCTGTAAGCCGTATCACACTGTAAGATCTCAGTTGGCAGTTCACCCGGAGTTTTATATCATCAGTGAATGAGGCGTTCGGTGACAGTGAGCTGCATTACACGCCGGACTGAAATGACGGCTACAAAGAAATCTCTAGCTCTCGTTTTGGTCATAGTTTGTCTTGAAAAGCCGAGATATTTGACGGTCGTCGTAAGAGAAGTCACACTGCAGGATTGTGCGCCAAATCTTCTGACAATGCCAGAATTTCGTCTGAGGTCAAATGTGATCGCAGCGTTTATTAATCGGCTGCCGGTGAACATGTCAAACTAACGACCAAAGACGTCAGATTTTAGTCGAGGATCAGAGCGCTAAAGATTTGAGCTTTTAAGATTTGCTAAATTTGTCTCAGACGGCCAAATTGTGGGCAAAATCGCACCGTGTGCACCCGGCTTTACACACATCGTGATGAATGAGCTGAGGTAAACGCGTCTGCGCTCGTGGCAGTCGTTCTCAGCACGTGTTCAGTCTGGAGCGTTTTCAGTTCATGCCATAGGAAGCGCCTGACTCGCCTGACTGCATTGTGCCAAGTGTAAAGTTTGGTGGAGGGGGGATTATGGGCTGGGGTTGTTTTCCAGGGGTTGGCCCCTTAGTTCCAGTGAAAGGAACTCTTAATGCTTCACCAAGACATTTTGGACAATTTCCCGCTCCTGACTTTGTGGGATCAGTTTGTGGACGGCCCCTTCCTGTCCCAGCATGACTGCGCTCCAGTGCACAAAGCGTCGCTCCATAAAGACATGGATGAGGAGTTTGGTGTGGAGGAACTGGACTGGCCTGCACAGAGTCCTGAGCTCAACCCGATAGAACAGCTTTGGGATGAATTAGAGCGGAGACTGAGAGCCAGGCCTTCTCGTCCAACATCAGTGCCTGACCTCACAAATGAGCTTCTAGAAGAATGGGCAAAAATCCCCATAAACACACTCCTAAACCTTGAGGAAAGCCTTCCCAGAAGAGCTGGAGCTGTTAGAGAGGGTGGGCCGACTCCAGATTAAACCCCACGGGTTAACAATGGGGAGCTCATGTGTGTGTAGAGGCAAGCGTTCCTTTCGCAATATAGTGTATCTGTTTGCTCCTCTTCTCATTACATTTAGATTCAGTTCATCAGATACTTCCAAAGCAACTTACAGCAAGCGATTCATCATAAGAAGGCAATAAACACGAGATATGCCAGTAATATAAAGCTTCAGTCATCGTTCAAAATAGTAAAGCAAGAACAGGCAGTCTGAGATCCATGCAGCTACTGTTGGATCATCTGGTTGAAATGAAAAGTAGAGCTGAGTGTCCTCAGAGTAAAACCATGAGATGAACGTGTTCCTCAGAGATCTGCAGAAGAGATCTCCATTAATGACAGTGAGTGAAGCTCCACAGAAACACGAATCTGCAGAACAGTGCTAAGCTGTGCATCATAAATAAATGAAGATTATCAATTTTAAATGAAAAGACATTTGGTAAGCTGATGTGACACAAGGCTGTCTGAAACACTGGAGCTTCTGTTGATCCTGTCAGAACAAATCCTGCAGAAATATCCTCGGCCTCCGTCAGCAGATGCAGTTTCTATATTTAGTGTGAAGTGAATCTGAAGTGAACATGAACTCCATTCGCTCCCGCCGTAACTTATATATACAGGGAGTGCAGAATTATTAGGCAAATGAGTATTTTGACCACATCATCCTCGTTATGCATGTTGTCTTACTCCAAGCTGTATAGGCTGGAAAGCCTACGACCAATTAAGCATATTAGGTGATGTGCATCTCTGTAATGAGAAGGGGTGTGGTCTAATGACATCAACACCCTATATCAGGTGTGCATAATTATTAGGCAACTTCCTTTCCTTTGGCAAAATGGGTCATAAGAAGGACTTGACAGGCTCAGAAAAGCCAAAAATAGTGAGATATATTGCAGAGGGATGCAGCAGTCTTAAAATAGCCAAGCTTCTGAAGCGTGATCATCGAACAATCAAGCGTTTCATTCAAAATAGTCAACAGGGTCGCAAGAAGCGTGTGGAAAAACCAAGGCGCAAAATAACTGCCCGTGAACTGAGAAAAGTCAAGCGTGCAGCTGCCAAGATGCCACTTGCCACCAGTTTGGCCATATTTCAGAGCTTCAGCATCACTGGAGTGCCCAAAAGCACAAGGTGTGCAATACTCAGAGACATGGCCAAGGTAAGAAAGGCAGAAAGTCGACCACCACTGCACAAGACACACAAGCTGAAACGTCAAGACTGGGCCAAGAAATATCTCAAGACTGATTTTTCTAAGGTTTTATGGACTGATGAAATGAGAGTGAGTCTTGATGGGCCAGATGGATGGGCCCGTGGCTGGATTGGTAAAGGGCAGAGAGCTCCAGTCCGACTCAGACGCCAGCAAGGTGGAGGTGGAGTACTGGTTTGGGCTGGTATCATCAAAGATGAGCTTGTGGGGCCTTTTCGGGTTGAGGATGGAGTCAAGCTCAACTCCCAGTCCTACTGCCAGCTTCTGGAAGACACCTTCTTCAAGCAGTGGTACAGGAAGAAGTCTGCATCCTTCAAGAAAAACATGATTTTCATGCAGGCCAATGCTCCATCACACGCGTCCAAGTACTCCACAGCGTGGCTGGCAAGAAAGGGTATAAAAGGAGAAAATCTAATGATATGGCCTCCTTGTTCACCTGATCTGAACCCCATTGAGAACCTGTGGTCCGTCATCAAATGTGCGATTTACAAGGAGGGAAACCAGTCCACCTCTCTGAACAGTGTCTGGGAGGCTGTGGTTGCTGCTGCACGCAATGTTGATGGTGAACAGATCAAAACACTGACAGAATCCATGGATGGCAGGCTTTTGAGTGTCCTTGCAAAGAAAGGTGGCTATATTGGTCACTGATTTGTTTTTGTTTGGTTTTTGAATGTCAGAAATGTATATTTGTGAATGTTGAGATGTTATATTGGTTTCACTGGTAAAAATAAATCATTGAAATGGGTATAAATTTGTTTTTTGTTAAGTTGCCTAATAATTATGCACAGTAATAGTCACCTGCACACACAGATATCCCCCTAAAATAGCTCAAACTAAAACTTCCAAAAATATTCAGCTTTGATATTAATGAGTTTTTTTGTGTTCATTGAGAACATGGTTGTTGTTCAATAATAAAATTAATCCTCAAAAATACAACTTGCCTAATAATTCTGCACTCCCTGTCCTCCTGCTGTATCTTTGGTAAGTGTTCCTCACTCTCAGCTCCTATTATTAGTGAAGTACCTCAGGGTTCAGTCCTGGCCCGCTTCTGTTTTAACTTAAATACGCTTCTGCTTGGGAGCATTATTAGGAAGCATCTTGTTTTTCTTCATTTTTATGCTGATGATAAAAAGGACATTCTCAAACTTTATGAAGACAAAACTGAAATAATTATAAAAAAATTAAGAGGTGGTCTTCTCAATGAGCTTGGTTATTTCCCTTCAGATCTGTCTCAGGAAAGAAAAAGGACTTCTGCTAAGAACTCTTTCAAACTCAAAATATTTATGCATTTTCAGGATTTCACGACTAGACTAATGACTAGACCTTTATAGTGGTCTTCCTCATTCATCCCTTTCAGAAAGCAAGAGGAAGATTTTAGGCATTTTTATTCAAAGGTAGAAATCAAATGTTTAATTTGGTGTGTTCAGGATATCAGTATGAATACAACATTACTCAGTATTCAAACTCAAATGATAATATCGCATGCGATTCCGAACAGAAATAATGAGACGTAACACATAACGTTCTACACAACGCTGCTTTATTTGGCAAAGAGGTTCATTACAACCGACTGAAGAAAGAAAAACAGAAGTCAGCCGAGAAACTCACGACGACCTCCCGCAGAGTCACATCCAGTCTGTGATCTGACGGGTTTCCTGCGGTCGCGCCGTGAGTTTCAGCGGCTGGATGTCGGCACCAGAGTCAACAGGTTAAAGCTACAGGAGCGTTCGGTTCTGACAAACAGCCGAAAAGAAAAGAACAATCCAGAAGGTTAAAGCATCACTTCTCTCATTGGTACAAGCATTAAAGATCTGCATCTACTCGACTAAACTATTTATCCTAAACGATAGACATGTTGAGCAATCGGTCACATTTAAACATCTCAACATCCAGAACATATAAGAGTTCATCCGACCCTAAAGCAGCAAAAAGAGATCGGACCCGCGACACTTCAGAGTCTGAGGCCTTCACAAATAAATCTGCGGAAGCTCATTTCCAGCACGGAGTAATAAAATACACTTTTCTTATTTATAATTCGTGAGAAATAAAGCCAGAATTGTGAGATAAAGGAAGTCACAATTAGCTTTTATTTCATGGCGGAAACGAGCTTCCGTAAAAACCACATCTGGAACGACTGTAAATCTACTTTCCGCTGGTGATCCGTATAAAAATTAGGATTTTTTTTTTTTGCAATCAACAATCTTATCGCTTTAAACTCTAAAATATCTAACTTTTTCTTTTTAATTCTACAGAAAGAGAGAAGAAATAAAATAAAAAACTTAATCAGAAGAACAGCGACAATATGAAAATAATAATAACATTAAAGAACAATCGTACATCTATTTTGGCAATATTTCCCAAATCAAGCAGAAAAAGAACTTTTCATCCGTGGGAAAAATGAATCAAAGGAAAGTTCTACAAGAGAACAGAAGTTTCTCCACTTTTTTTGTCTAAAATTTGGCTTCAGTTTCTAATCTTGTTGCTTTATTTTAGTTTTTACATTTTGGTTTCACTTCTGTACAACAAGAATCAGATCCTGGAGGGTTAAAGACTTTACGTGAATCTAGAACGGGTTATTTTGGCAACTATTCAACAATGAAGAGCAGTTCACATGTGTGTTAAACCGGTTAGTTAACACACACACACACACACACACACACACACACAGGTTTGGGGTTTGTTCATGTGCTTTAGAGGAAGAACTGAGGTATTTGGTCTCATCAACACGATCACTAACCGATATTTGGCAAGTTCAGCTTCAACATTACAAAAAAGAAGCAGATCTTATTTTCTGGTTTTAACATATGAAAATATATTTGATATCTGCTAGTCGTTATTAGTTATAATTTCTAGAATAGAATCTGTCTTTGAGGTAATCATCATCATCATCATGTTATGAGTGACATCCGTGTCTGTTTGGAGCGTTTGGCTTTGGTTAATGGTCAGTCGACCTTCTCTAGGTGTCTGGTTTAATCACCGTCAGTTATGAAGCACATTTCTAAAGGTCATGCTTTGGAAAATCAGAATTATGACATAAAAAGTCAAAATTATGACATACAAAGCCAACCGTTATGAGATACAGTCGAAATGATGGCGCTAATTCATAATTATGAGCTAAAGAAGTCACAATCATGAGATACTAAGCCCACAATTATGCGATAAAGTCAACATATTGAGGTAAAAGTCAGATAAAAGTAATTATGACATACTAATAAAACATTATTAGTTGAGGAGAGACCCCTGACATGAGTGTGAAGCGCTTTGGGTGTACAGTTGTACATTTGAAAGCGCTATATAAATGCCTCATTCATTCATTCATTCATTCATTATGATATATGGAAGTCAAAATTATGACATACTAAGCCAACAATTATGAGATAAAGTTGAAATTATGAGATGACAGTTCAAATTATGGCACTAATTCATAATTATGAGATTAAAAAGTCAACATTATGAGATACTAAGACAACAATTATGAGATAAAGTCAAAATATTGAGGTAGAAGTTATGATAAAAGCGAGATAAATTATTATTATGAGATAAACAGTCAAAATTATGAGATACTAAGCCAACATTTATGAGATAAAGCCAAAATGATGGCACTAATTCATAATTATGAGCTAAAGAAGTCAAAATTATGAGATAAAAAGCTCAAATTATTACATACTAATTCATAATTATGGAATAAAGCTTAGATTGACATAAACAATTACATTATAAAACCTTTATCTCATAATTATGATTTTTTATTTCTTAAATTATGTATTAGTGTAATAATTTTAACCTTACTGTAGCAATTCATAATTATGACAAAAATACATCAAGTCATAAGTAATAAATATAATATACTATTCATAATAGAGACAAAAAGAATATTATGACGACTTAGTGCCATAATTTTGACTTTTTAACTAAATTAAACTGACATACTAATACATAATGAGATAAAAAGTTGAGTTGAAAGCCAAAAACTGAATTAAAATGTCAAAATTATGACATACTAAATTATATTTATGACAATCGCTCTCTCACAATAATGACTTAGTATGTCAAAGTTTACTTTTTATCTCAATTTCAACTATTACATTTTGGAATTATGAGATGAGGAGTTTAAATTGTCAAAAAATCTAAACAATGACATAAAAAGTCTTAATTATAACATACTAATTCATAATTTAGGTAAAAAGAATATTATGAGGGCTTAGTTGGAAATAATATTGACTTCTTAATAAATTATTGATCTACTAAATTATGATTATGAGATAAAATGTAAATTTTAATTTCAAAAAGTAAATTATAAAGAAATAACTTTCCACTTGTTTATCTCATAATTATGAGTTAGTATGTAATAATTTTAGACTTTTTGTGTCATAATTATTATTTCCCAAAGCGTGATAGTTGAGGCAGAAACAGGCTTCCAAATCCGAGCCACGCGACGGAAAGGGATCAGAGTTTGTGGATCACTGTGAGGATAAAGAAGCGGAAGATCTTTGGACGTCCCTCAACTTCCGCAGAAGCTTTTCCGGCCGAGAACATAAGTCTCGTAAAACATCAGACGTTATGGCAGCGGCCCGAGGAGGACCCGTTTGAAGACGCGTGAGGTTGAGGTAGAAGGTTTTCCCAGCAGCAGCGGACGGGATGGGACTGAGGCACGGCTCTTTGGGCGAGTGGGAGGGGTTTAGGGGAGGGGGCGGAGTCTTCAGCTGCACACAGGCTAATGCGGTGAATTATTAATGAGCACACATGATCCATACACACACTAACTGTTCATCTGTTCAATCACACAAGAACATGCATTTTTGGTTAAACAGGATCAAGTTCAATTTGTTATTCTAATGAAATTAAGTTTGAGGGTTGTTTCCTCATACTAATATTTCAAATGAGAGTTTTAGCCCTGATGTGGTGTAAGTAGCAGGTCGACAGATGGCATTTTCAAATGAGTTCAGTTGTGTAAGGCTTTGGTGAGAGAGACGGTCACTGTGCAGCTGAAGGGGAGGGGAAGAGATGCTTCACCCAGTGCCCATGTCAGTGTTAGTGCCAGTGCCCATGCCAATGTTAGTGGAAGTGCCCGTGCCAGTGTTGGTTACAGTGTTGGTGCCAATGTTGGTGTCATTGTTAGTGCCAGTGCTGGTGCCAGCGTTGGTGCCAATGTTGGTGTCATTGTTAGTGCCAGCGTTGGTGTCAATGTTGGTGCCAGCGTTGGTGTCTGTGTTGGGGCCAGTGCCCATCCAAGTGTTGGTCCCAGCGCCCATGCCAGTGTTGGTCCTAGCGCCCATGCCAGTGTTGGTGCCAGTGCCCATGCCAGTGTTGGTGCCAGCGTTGGTGTCTGTGTTGGTGCCAGTGCCCATGCCAGTGTTGGTGCCAGTGCCCATGCCAGTGTTGGTCCTAGCGCCCATGCCAGTGTTGGTGCCAGTGCCCATGCCAGTGTTGGTCCTAGCGCCCATGCCAGTGTTGGTCCCAGCACCCATGCCAGTGTCCACCGGGCAGAGAGGTTGTGGTTCAATCATCACCTGACACTGAGGAACTGCCATCTGACGCTCTGCTCCAGCCTGAGGAACACCAGAGTTCATTACATATAGTCAAACCAAAAATTATTCAGACACCATTTATCATTTTATTATATGTTTTTTACTAGTGGGTGCAAATCACTACATGCACACTGTAAAAAAATCTCTGTAAAATTTACAGTAAAAAACAGCTGTGTTTGTCAGAACTTTACTGTAAAAAATATTGTAGCAACATTTGAGGTTTTAAAGATTTTCAGCAAATAAGCGTATTTTATGTAGCTTTAATATACAGGTGCTGGTCATGTAATTAGAATATCACCAAATAAGTTGATGTATTTCACTAATTCCATTCAAAAAGTGAAACTTGTATATTCTATTCATTAATTACACACAGACTGATATATTTCAAATGCTTATTTCTTATCATTTTGATGATTATATCTGACAACTAAGGAAAATTAGTTGTCTCTGGCTGTTCTCAGAGCTCTGTGTCCAAGCACATTAATAGAGAGGCGAAGGAAAGGAAAGGATGTGGTAGAAAAAAGTGTACGAGCAATAGTGATAACCGCACCCTGGAGAGGAGTGTGAAACAAAACCCATTCAAACATGTGGAGGAGATTCACAAAGAGTGGACTGCAGCTGGAGTCAGCGCTTTAAGAACCGCTGCGCACAGACGTCTGCAGGACATTTCAGCTTCACATTCCTTGAGTCGAGCCACTCTTGATCAACAGACAGATCAGAAGCATCTCGTCTGATCGACAACCAATCAGAGCAGCGGAGCGACGCATAACGCTAGTTGTCAAATGTCAACAGAACTCAACTGCACTGTGTTGCCAAGTCTGCGGTTTTCCCGCTGGTTGAAGCGACCTCTATAATGTAATATATAGACCCAGGAATGCCAATTTTAGCAGCAACCTTCCCAAAATAACACACATTTTACCCCCCCAAACGCCCCCCCAAGAAGCTATTGGGCTTGTTTTGGGCTAGTAGTTGGCGGGTTTTGTTGTAAATCTTGGCAACCCAGCACACTGTTATAAGTAACGTTAGAAGATAAAGATGAGTGTAAACGATCTTTGCCGGTGTTGTAAAACCGAATTTAAGGATACACAGAGAACTTCCCAACACGATCATCATTTCTGAGAGAAATAGTGAAGGTGAAGCAGATACGAACAAGCTCTAAAAATAAACTTTTGATGATAAGTCTATTTATATGACCAGACCCTGTTTACTGATAACCACCAATCACAGTGGAGATGAGAGTCACATGATGAAGCAAAGCTCAGGAGGACAATACTCATATATGGAAGGAGTCATTCATACTAACACTAAATCCCATCATGGTAACGACATATTAAAAACGCAATAAACATTCATTTACATTAGACATATGTACACAACGGTTTAGACAAAAAACTTTATTTAAATGAAAATCCGTCAAATGGAATTTGTTAATTTTATATTTAATTACTTATTTATTTTAATCAAATGTATTTATGTCTATAGACTTCTATATATAATAGAATGTTTAGATATTAAGACTGGAAACGAGACAAAAACACCAGTAAAAGTAAAAAAAAAAAACACCTGTCC
>NC_090178.1:882352-924852 GCF_024679245.1 Pseudorasbora parva
TGTGAGGAGTAAGTGTGATCAGAGTGAGTGTGTGTGAGCAGTAAGTGTGATCAGAGGGAGTGTGTGTGAACAGTAAGTGTGATCAGAGGGAGTGTGTGTGAACAGTAAGTGTGATCAGAGGGAGTGTGTGTGAGCAGTAAGTGTGATCAGAGGGAGAGTGTGTGAACAGTAAGTGTGATCAGATTGAGTGTGTGTGAGGAGTAAGTGTGATCAGAGTGAGTGTGTGTGAGCAGTAAGTGTGATCAGAGGGAGTGTGTGTGAACAGTAAGTGTGATCAGAGGGAGTGTGTGTGAACAGTAAGTGTGATCAGAGTGAGTGTGTGTGAGCAGTAAGTGTGATCAGAGGGAGTGTGTGTGAACAGTAAGTGTGATCAGAGTGAGTGTGTGTGAACAGTAAGTGTGATCAGAGGGAGTGTGTGTGAGCAGTAAGTGTGATCAGAGGGAGTGTGTGTGAACAGTAAGTGTGATCAGAGTGAGTGTGTGTGAGCAGTAAGTGTGATCAGAGGGAGTGTGTGTGAACAGTAAGTGTGATCAGAGGGAGTGTGTGTGAACAGTAAGTGTGATCAGAGGGAGTGTGTGTGAACAGTAAGTGTGATCAGAGGGAGTGTGTGTGAACAGTAAGTGTGATCAGAGGGAGTGTGTGTGAACAGTAAGTGTGATCAGAGGGAGTGTGTGTGAGCAGTAAGTGTGATCAGAGGGAGTGTGTGTGAACAGTAAGTGTGATCAGAGGGAGTGTGTGTGATCAGTAAGTGTGATCAGAGGGAGTGTGTGTGAGCAGTAAGTGTGATCAGAGGGAGTGTGTGTGAACAGTAAGTGTGATCAGAGGGAGTGTGTGTGAACAGTAAGTGTGATCAGAGGGAGTGTGTGTGAGCTATAAGTGTGATCAGAGTGAGTGTGTGTGTGAGCAGTAAGTGTGATCAGAGGGAGTGTGTGTGAGCAGTAAGTGTGATCAGAGGGAGTGTGTGTGAGCAGTAAGTGTGATCAGAGGGAGAGTGTGTGAACAGTAAGTGTGATCAGATTGAGTGTGTGTGAGGAGTAAGTGTGATCAGAGTGAGTGTGTGTGAGCAGTAAGTGTGATCAGAGGGAGTGTGTGTGAACAGTAAGTGTGATCAGAGGGAGTGTGTGTGAACAGTAAGTGTGATCAGAGTGAGTGTGTGTGAGCAGTAAGTGTGATCAGAGGGAGTGTGTGTGAACAGTAAGTGTGATCAGAGTGAGTGTGTGTGAGCAGTAAGTGTGATCAGAGGGAGTGTGTGTGAGCAGTAAGTGTGATCAGAGGGAGAGTGTGTGAACAGTAAGTGTGATCAGATTGAGTGTGTGTGAGGAGTAAGTGTGATCAGAGTGAGTGTGTGTGAGCAGTAAGTGTGATCAGAGGGAGTGTGTGTGAACAGTAAGTGTGATCAGAGTGAGTGTGTGTGAGCAGTAAGTGTGATCAGAGGGAGTGTGTGTGAACAGTAAGTGTGATCAGAGGGAGTGTGTGTGAGCAGTATGTGTGATCAGAGGGAGTGTGTGTGAACAGTAAGTGTGATAGGAGGGAGAGTGTGTGAGCAGTAAGTGTGATCAGAGGGAGTGTGTGTGTGAGCAGTAAGTGTGATCAGAGTGAGTGTGTGTGTGAGCAGTAAGTGTGATCAGAGGGAGTGTGTGTGAACAGTAAGTGTGATCAGAGGGAGTGTGTGTGAGCAGTAAGTGTGATCAGAGGGAGTGTGTGTGAACAGTAAGTGTGATAAGAGGGAGAGTGTGTGAGCAGTAAGTGTGATCAGAGGGAGTGTTTGTTAGCAGTAAGTGTGATCAGAGGGAGTGTTTGTTAGCAGTAAGTGTGATAAGAGGGAGTGTGTGTGAGCAGTAAGTGTGATCAGAGGGAGTGTTTGTTAGCAGTAAGTGTGATCAGAGGGAGTGTGCGTGAGTGTGTGTGAGCAGTAAGTGTGATTAGAGGGAGTGTGTGAGCAGTGTGATCAGAGGGAGTGTATGTGAGCAGTGAGTGTGATCAGAGGGAGTGTGTGTGAGCAGTAAGTGTGATCAGAGGGAGTGTGTGTGAGTGTGTGTGAGCAGTAAGTGTGTTTGAGTGTGTGTGTTCTCTCACCGGCCCCGTGTGTGGTGGAGATGACGCTCCTGGACTGCTGACTGGCCCCCAGTGGAGAATAGGCTTTGACGTAGATGGAGAAGGTGGTGGAGGCCTCCAGGCTGGTGAAGTCGTGCTGAAACGTGTCTTTGCTTACGGCCTCCTGGAGCTCGCTGCTGTCCGGCTCTGAACACACACACCACACACACACACACACACACACACACACACGCGCACACACACACACACACGCGCACACAAGCACACACACACAAACACACATTAGGTTTTTGTGTATTGTGGGGACTCTCTATAGGCGTAATGGATTTTAACTATCCCCCTACACTGCCCCTGCCCTTAACCCTACCCATCACACACACACACACACACACACACACACACACACACACACACACACACACACACACACACACACACACATACACACAGCCCCTGCCCTTAACCCTACCAATCACACACACACACACACACACACACACACACAACTTATGCCCCTAAACCTGCCCATCACACACACACACATACACACACACACACACACGCTGCCCCTGCCCATCACACACACACACATACACACACACACACACGCTGCCCCTGTCCATCACACACACACACACACATACACACACACACTCATGGCCTCACCGCCCAGTTTGCGTATGTGCAGCACGTATCCGATGATGCCGTCGGTGACGCGCGGCTCCGGCTGCTTCCATGCGATGCGTATGGAGCTGGAGGAAAGGGGCGTGGCCTGCAGATCCTGAGGGGCTTCTGGGAGCTCCGCGGACTGGGACACGGCGAGCCGAGCGCTGGCCTGATTGGTCCCCGCACTGTTCTCGGCGATACACTGATAAATGGCCTCGGCTTCAGCAGTGATGCGCGTCACCGCCAGAGTGCTGCAACACACACACACACACTCGATTAACACATACATTAACACACACAGATACACCATCAACACACAAACATAATCAACACACACACACATACACACACAATCAACACATACATCAGCAGACTCAGACACACACACACACACACATGATCAACACATACATACACACACTCACACACACACATGATCAACACATACATCAACACACTCACATACACACGATCAACACATACATCAACACACTCACACACACACGGAAACACCCACAGACACCATCAACACACATGATCAACACACACACTCCGGCACCAGCTGTGCTCACCTGTTGTTGTTGGTGAGTTTGACGTTGTCTCCAGGTGTGAGGATCTTGCCGTTCTTCAGCCAGATGAGGTGCGGATCGGGAACGCCTTGAGCCTGACAGGTGAAGACGGCACTACTGCCCACCGGCTTCGACACCGACTGAGGCCACTGCAGGAACTCTGGAGGGGCTGAACACACACACACACACACACACACACAATATTAACCTCACTTAACACCACAAAAACAATATCACACACAGGGGGAAACCAATAGGGGGACACCATAGGGGGGACACCATAGGTGGAAACCATAGGGGGACACCATAGGGGGGACACCATAAGTGGAAACCATAGGGGGACACAATAGGGGGGAAACCATAGGGGGAAACCATAAGGGGGGACACCATAGGGGGAAACCATAAGGGGGGACACCATAGGGGGGACACCATAGGGGGGGACACCATAGGGGGAAACCATAAGGGGGACACCATAGGGGGGAAACCATAAGGGGGGACACCATAGGGGGGAAACCATAAGGGGGGACACCATAGGGGGGAAACCATAAGGGGGGAAACCATAAGGGGGGACACCATAGGGGGGACACCATAGGTGGAAACCATAGGGGGGAAACCATAAGGGGGGACACCATAGGGGGGAAACCATAAGGGGGGAAACCATAAGGGGGGACACCATAGGGGGGACACCATAGGTGGAAACCATAGGGGGACACCATAGGGGGAAACCATACGGGGGGGACACCATATGGGGGAAACCATAGGGGGAAACCATAAGGGGGGACACCATAGGGGGGAAACCATAAGGGGGGACACCATAGGGGGGAAACCATAAGGGGGGAAACCATAAGGGGGGACACCATAGGGGGGAAACCATAGGGGGAAACCATAAGGGGGGACACCATAGGGGGGAAACCATAAGGGGGGACACCATAGGGGGAAACCATAAGGGGGGACACCATAGGTGGAAACCATAGGGGGACACCATAGGGGGGAAACCATAAGAGGGGAAACCATAGGGGGACACCATAGGGGGGAAACCATAGGGGGACACCATAGGAGGGAAACCATAGGGGGAAACCATAGGTGGAAACCATAGGGGGGAAACCATAGGGGGGAAACCATAGGGGGACACCATAGGGGGAAACCATAGGGGGGAAACCAGAGGGGGAAACCATAGGGGGGACCAGAGGGGAAACCAGAGGGGGGGAAACCATAGGGGGAAACCATAGGGGGGAAACCATAGGGGGAAACCAGAGGGGGGAAACCAGAGGGGGGAAACCTTAGGGGGGAAACCATAGGGGAAACCATAGGGGGGAAACCATAGGGGGAAACCATAGGGGGGAAACCATAGGGGGAAACCATAGGAGGGAAACCATAGGGGGAAACCATAGGAGGGAAACCATAGGGGGGAACCATAGGAGGGAAACCATAGGGGGGAAACCATAGGGGGAAACCATAGGAGGGAAACCATAGGGGGAAACTATAGGGGGGAAACCATAGGGGGAAACCATAGAGGGAAACCATGGGGGGGAAACCATAGGGGAAAACCATAGAGGGAAACCATAGGGGGAAACCATAGGGGAAAACCATAGGGGGAAACCATAGAGGGAAGCCATAGAGGGAAACCATAGGGGGAAGCCATAGGGGGGGAACCATAGGGGGAAACCATAGAGGGAAACCATAGGGGGAAGCCATAGAGGGAAACCATAGGGGGAAGCCATAGAGGGAAACCATAGGGGGAAGCCATAGGGGGGGAACCATAGGGGAAAACCATAGAGGGAAACCATAGGGGGAAGCCATAGAGGGAAACCATAGGGGGAAGCCATAGGGGGGGAAACCATAGGGGGGGAAACCATAGGGGGAAGCCATAGGGGGGGAACCATAGGGGAAAACCATAGAGGGAAACCATAGGGGGAAGCCATAGAGGGAAACCATAGGGGGAAGCCATAGGGGGAAACCATAGGGGGAAACCATAGAGGGAAACCATAGGGGGAAGCCATAGGGGGGGAACCATAGGGGGGAAACCATAGAGGGAAGCCATAGGGGGGAAACCATAGGGGGAAACCATAGGAGGAAACCATAGGGGGAAACCATAGGGGGGGAATAATAGGGGGGAACCATAGGGGGGAAACCATAGAGGGAAACCATAGGGGGAAACCATAGAGGGAAACCATAGGGGGAAACCATAGGGGGAAACCATAGGGGGAAGCCATAGGGGGAAACCATAGTGGGGAAACCATAGGGGAAAACCATAGGGGAAAACCATAGGGGGGAAACCATAGGGGGAAGCCATAGAGGGAAATCATTGGGGGAAGCCATAGGGGGGGAACCACCGGCTTGGGGGGAAACCCCAGGGGGAAGCCATAGGGGGGGAACCATAGGGGGAAACCATAGGGGGAAGCCATAGGGGGAAACCATAGGGGGAAACCATAGTGGGGGAAACCATAGGGGGGAAACCATAGAGGGAAAACATAGGGGGAAGCCATAGAGGGAAACCATTGGGGGAAGTCATAGGGGGGGAACCACCGGCTTGGGGGGAAACCATAGGTGGAAGCCATGGGGGGGGGGAACCATAGGGGGGAAACCATAGGGGAAAACCATAGGGTTTCATAGGGTTCATGGGGGATGAAAACCAATCATCCCCCAATGAACCATAGGTGGAAACCATAGGTGGAAACCATAGGGGGAAACCATAGGGGGAATCCATAGGTGGAAACCATAGGGGGAAACCATAGGTGGAAACCATAGGGGGAAACCATAGGTGGAAACCATAGGGGGAAACCATAGGTGGGAAACCATAGGTGGAAACCATAGGTGGAAACCATAGGTGGAAACCATAGGGGGAAACCATAGGTGGGAAACCATAGGTGGGAAACCATAGGGGGACAGCATAGGGGGAAACCATAGGGGAAAACCATAGGGGGAAACCATAGGTGGGAAACCATAGGAGGGAAACCACAGGGGGGAAACCATAGGTGGGAAACCATAGGGGGACACCACAGGGGGGAAACCATAGGGGGAAACCATAGGGGGACACCACAGGGGGGAAACCATAGGGGGGAAACCATAGGGGGAAACCACAGGGTGGAAACCATAGGGGGAAACCACAGGGGGGAAACCATAGGGGGAAACCATAGGGGGAAACCACAGGGGGGAAACCACAGGGGGGAAACCATAGGGGGAAACCACAGGGTGGAAACCACAGGGGGAAACCATAGGGGGAAACCATAGGGGGAAACCACAGGGGGGAAACCATAGGGGGAAACCATAGGGGGACACCACAGGGGGGAAACCATAGGGGGAAACCATAGGTGGGAAACCATAGGGGGAAACCACAGGGGGGAAACCATAGGGGGAAACCATAGGGGGACACCACAGGGGGGAAACCACAGGGGGAAACCATAGGAGGAAACCATAGGGGGAAACCACAGGGTGGAAACCATAGGGGGAAACCATAGGGGGAAACCATAGGGGGAAACCATAGGGGGACACCACAGGGGGGAAACCATAGGGGGAAACCACAGGGTGGAAACCATAGGGGGAAACCACAGGGGGGAAACCATAGGGGGAAACCACAGGGGGGAAACCACAGGGGGAAACCATAGGGGGACAGCAAATAATTGGATAATTTTTTATTCTTCCCAATTTGCTTATTTTATAATAGCCTTTATTTAATGTTGTTGTCTATAATATCTTTCTCACAGATGTAAATAAGAGGATCATCATATTTTTCAGAGGTTTCTATAAATACTACATTTTCTGTCCCAAACCCCCCATCCGGCTCTCTCTGCTCCACACACCCCCACCCATACGCATCATTTCCTGGAGGCCTGCTGGAATGAGGTCAGAGGTCAGAGGTGATCCGTCACTCAGACACATGTACTCCTCCCCCTTCGCGATCCATCTGTCCTTCCACTCAAACACGCTACAGTCTTGTGTTTGTTACACACGCGTGTGCCTCGCTTTCATGCGTGTTTGTGTCTTTTAACCTTCATGTTAAAGCTACACGGTGTAACTTCTTTAGTTTATTCTTAGCTTTGTTCTTTCAAAAATATATGTGCTCATTAATGTATATTTACTTCTTTCAAGTTATAAAGTATTCTTGTAAGTTTATAATATGCCATTGAAAATACATACGGGTGAGGGGTTCGAATGCCGGTCGCCATGTTGCTCCTCCATCTTGAAAGTACAGTAGCCAAAGAGGGACATACCCGTAAATCAAAAGCTTCGCCTTTGGCGTTTTAACACTCGATGGCACCGTGTCGAATGTGAAGAGGGGGATTGCCGTGTTAATCTTGGACTGAACCGGCCACCGTAGGAGTTAAAACGAAATCAGAATTGAGAGGAACAGAAACTAATATTCACTGGATGGTCATAAACCTTTACACCGCTAGATGGGGGAATATCACACAGGGGAGCTTTAAAGATGAAATGTTTTGTTTGGAAACTTGTTTGTGCCACGCAATAAAAAGAAGTGACTTATAATCATACAATTCTGACACTGTTGGTAGAAAACAAGTTGGAATTGTGAGATAAAAAGTTATTTTATTTCATGTCGGAAAAAAAGTTCCATATTCATGTGACAGTGAGTGTGTGTGTTTGTATGTGAGTGTGTGTGTGTATGTATGTGAGTGTGTGTGTTTGTATGTGAGTGTGTGTGTTTGTATGTGAGTGTGTGTGTGTGTGTGTGTGTGTGTGTGTGTGTGTGTGTGTGTGTGTGTGTGTGTGTTTGACACAGCTGCTGCTTAAAACCA
Organism: Pseudorasbora parva; assembly: GCF_024679245.1. Classification (NCBI taxonomy): domain Eukaryota; kingdom Metazoa; phylum Chordata; class Actinopteri; order Cypriniformes; family Gobionidae; genus Pseudorasbora; species Pseudorasbora parva. The sequence continues at coordinate 890,397 of NC_090178.1, forward strand.
GACGACACGCATCAGACCGTGTGCAAGCTCCGCCCATATGCTAATGAGGCCAGAGGTCAGCTGATCTGTCCGATCCTCTCAAGCGCTTTATTCTCTCTCAGTTCTCCAGCAATGCTTTAATATATAAACAAGATCTGCCTCAGAGGTCAGAGGGCGTGGGGGAGGGGGGTCAGAGGTCACAGTCAAAGCCCTTTGTTAGTGTCTCGCTGCTCTTATGCAGAATAGAGTCTGTGGAATAACAGGAAGTTCACCACTAAAGCTGATCATTTAGTGTGTGTGTGTGTGTGTGTGTGTGTGTGTGTGTGTGTGTGTGTGTGTGTGAGTGAGTGAGTGAGTGAGTGGGCATGTTTTGTGACATTTGAGGACATTACCCATGGCCCCACTTTTCAAAAGGCTTATAAATCACACAGGATGATATTTATTGAGAAAGTAAAAATGCAGAATGTTTCCTGTGATGGGTAGGTTTAGGGGCAGTGTGTGTGGGTGTGTGTAAGAGAGAGAGTGTGTGTGTGTGTGTGTGTGTGTGTGTCTGAGTTGTACCTTGCACCACCAGTCGACCCAGTGCTGTTCTCCTCATTCTGGTTCCGGGTCGGTTAGCGGAGCAGACGTAAACACCCGAGTGCTGCAGAGACACGTCTGAGATGATGAGGTTCCCACTGCCCAACACCTGAATGCCCTCCACACCGATAGAGCGGCCGTCTGAACACACACACACACACACACACACACACACACACACACGCACACACCAGCCGTTAGCTTGTCTTGAGGTGGAGCAGTGCTGATGTAGATTAGCATCACAGCTCATATGTTTACCGAGCCGGCTCCAGGACACGATGGGCCGCGGGTTCCCGGTGGCGATGCACTCCAAGATGGCCGTCTGGTGAACATTCAGAGTGAGATTCTGCGGCCCCGAAAGAATCACCGGCTCCTTATACAGACGATTCGCTGCAACTGAGGAGAGAGAGAGAGAGAGTGAGAGAGGGAGTGTGTGTGTGTGTGTGTGTGTTCAGAGAGGTTCAGATCTGCTCATCAGACGCCAGGACAGCCTCTCCTCTACCTGTGACTGACAGCTGGGCCTCCTGACTGTAGCGAGTGTTTGCGATGTTTTTGGCGACGCATCGGTAACCTCCGCCGTCGGCTCGGCGCACAGCTGTGATGTGAAGAATGCCGTTGGGCAGCAGAGTATACCTGAACACACAGAACAATAAACTATAAATACATAACGTTTTTCAGATGATGGACCATAATTTTTTTTACAGCCAATAAAGATCCATCCTGCTTTAACGAGGCAGACGACAAAACTGCAGCATGCTCGTAAAAAATTATGTTATGCTAATATAATTATACTTATAGTTAGCTTTATAGTATCATTATAGTTTTCGTTAGTTATCATTATCATTATAGTCCGCTGGTGTGAACGCGCATATAGTAATCGTATAGTTATCGTTAGTTATCATTAACGTTATAGTCCACTGGTGTGAACACTAATATAGTAAACGTTAGAGTTATCGTTAGTTATTATTATCGTTATAGTCCACTGGTGTGAACGCTAATATAGTAATCGTATAGTTATCGTTAGTTATTATTATCGTTATAGTCCACTGGTGTGAAAGCTAATATAGTAAACGTTAGAGTTATCGCTAGTTATTATTATCGTTATAGTCCACTGGTGTGAACGTGCATATAGTAATCGTATAGTTATCGTTAGTTATCATTAACGTTATAGTCCACTGGTGTGAACACTAATATAGTAAACGTTAGAGTTATCGTTAGTTATTATTATCGTTATAGTCCACTGGTGTGAACGTGCATATAGTAATCGTATAGTTATCGTTAGTTATCATTAACGTTATAGTCCACTGGTGTGAACACTAATATAGTAATCGTATAGTTATCGTTAGTTATTATTATCGTTATAGTCCACTGGTGTGAAAGCTAATATAGTAAACGTTATAGTTATCGTTAGTTATTATTATCGTTATAGTCCACTGGTGTGAACACGCATATGGTAAACGTTAGAGTTATCGTTAGTTATTATTATCGTTATAGTCCACTGGTGTGAACACGCATATAGTAATCGTATAGTTATCGTTAGTTATCATTATCGTTATAGACCACTGGTGTGAACGCGCATATAGTAATCGTATAGTTATCGTTAGTTATTATTATCGTTATAGTCCACTGGTGCGAACGCTAATATAGTAAACGTATAGTTATTGTTAGTTATCATTAACGTTATAGTCCACTGGTGTGAACGCTAATATAGTAATCGTATAGTTATTGTTAGTTATCATTAACGTTATAGTCCACTGGTGTGAACACTAATATAGTAATCGTATAGTTATTGTTAGTTATCATTATCGTTATAGTCCACTGGTGTGAACACTAATATAGTAAACGTTATAGTTATCGTTAGTTATTATTATCGTTATAGTCCACTGGTGTGAACGCTAATATAGTAATCGTATAGTTATCGTTAGTTATTATTATTGTTATAGTCCACTGGTGTGAACGCTAATATAGTAAACGTTATAGTTATCGTTAGTTATTATTATCGTTATAGTCCACTGGTGTGAACACTAATATAGTAAACGTTATCGTTATCTTTAGTTATCATTATCGTTATAGTCCACTGGTGTGAACGCTAATATAGTAAACATTATAGTTATCGTTAGTTATCATTATCGTTATAGTCCACTGGTGTGAACACTAATATAGTAAACATTATAGTTATCTTTAGTTATCATTATCGTTATAGTCCACTGGTGTGAACGCTAATATAGTAAACATTATAGTTATCGTTAGTTATCATTATCGTTATAGTCCACTGGTGTGAACGCTAATATAGTAATCGTATAGTTATCGTTAGTTATTATCATCGTTATAGTCCACTGGTGTGAACGCTAATATAGTAATCGTATAGTTATCGTTAGTTATTATTATCGTTATAGTCCACTGGTGTGAATGCTAACATAGTAAACATTATAGTTATCGTTAGTTATCATTATCGTTATAGTCCACTGGTGTGAACACTAATATAGTAAACATTATAGTTATCGTTAGTTATCATTATCGTTATAGTCCACTGGTGTGAACGCTAATATAGTAATCGTATAGTTATCGTTAGTTATTATCATCGTTATAGTCCACTGGTGTGAACGCTAATATAGTAATCGTATAGTTATCGTTAGTTATTATTATCGTTATAGTCCACTGGTGTGAACGCTAATATAGTAAACATTATAGTTATCGTTAGTTATCATTATCGTTATAGTCCACTGGTGTGAACACTAATATAGTAAACATTATAGTTATCGTTAGTTATCATTATCGTTATAGTCCACTGGTGTGAACGCTAATATAGTAATCGTATAGTTATCGTTAGTTATTATCATCGTTATAGTCCACTGGTGTGAACGCTAATATAGTAATCGTATAGTTATCGTTAGTTATCATTATCGTTATAGTCCACTGGTGTGAACACTAATATAGTAAACATTATAGTTATCTTTAGTTATCATTATCGTTATAGTCCACTGGTGTGAACGCTAATATAGTAAACATTATAGTTATCGTTAGTTATCATTATCGTTATAGTCCACTGGTGTGAACACTAATATAGTAAACATTATAGTTATCGTTAGTTATCATTATCGTTATAGTCCACTGGTGTGAACGCTAATATAGTAATCGTATAGTTATCGTTAGTTATTATCATCGTTATAGTCCACTGGTGTGAACGCTAATATAGTAATCGTATAGTTATCGTTAGTTATCATTATCGTTATAGTCCACTGGTGTGAACGCTAATATAGTAATCGTATAGTTATCGTTAGTTATTATCATCGTTATAGTCCACTGGTGTGAACGCTAATATAGTAATCGTATAGTTATCGTTAGTTATTATTATCGTTATAGTCCACTGGTGTGAACGCTAATATAGTAAACATTATAGTTATCGTTAGTTATCATTATCGTTATAGTCCACTGGTGTGAACACTAATATAGTAAACATTATAGTTATCGTTAGTTATCATTATCGTTATAGTCCACTGGTGTGAACGCTAATATAGTAATCGTATAGTTATCGTTAGTTATCATTATCGTTATAGTCCACTGGTGTGAACGCTAATATAGTAATCGTATAGTTATCGTTAGTTATTATTATCGTTATAGTCCACTGGTGTGAACGCTAATATAGTAATCGTATAGTTATCGTTAGTTATCATTATCGTTATAGTCCACTGGTGTGAACGCTAATATAGTAATCGTATAGTTATCGTTAGTTATCATTATCGTTATAGTCCACTGGTGTGAACGCTAATATAGTAATCGTATAGTTATCGTTAGTTATTATTATCGTTATAGTCCACTGGTGTGAACGCTAATATAGTTAACGTTATAGTTATCTTAATAGTTTTGTTATAGTCTTGTTATAGTAATCACTATAGTTATTGTATTAGCTCACGTTATAGTTATAAATATAGTTATTGTATGCAAAAACGATCATCGACACATTGCAAGTGTGCAGTTCTGTTCAATATATGGAAAACATTCTTGTGTTTGTTCCAGGCTTTATTTGTGTGTTTGTGTGTTGACCTGTTATCATCGGCACTGAGAGTCGTTCTGTTTCGTTCCCAGGTGATGTTGGCCTCTGGGACGCCGCTGACCGCGCAGTGAAACCGGGCGACGCCGCCCTCGTCCACGCTCATGGATTCTGGGTGTGTGTGGAACTTCGGCAGCGCTGAGAGAGAGAACACAAATATCCTGTCATGTGATAGCTGTCGTGGGTTAGAGCGTCTCAATCTCAGCAGAAAACAGCGTCTCCTCCACATTAACAACACCAACCAAACTTCCCGTCTCAGAGACGACTACTGCGAGAGGGGGCGGGGCTACGAGACACTGCTCAGCCAATCAGGCCCAGAGGGCGGGGCTAAGAGAAGCTGTTCAGCCAATCACGACCAGAGGGCGGGCATTATGTTGTGTCTGAGGAGTGTGTTTGTGTCACTCACATGCCAGCTGTACATGTGCCTTACGGCTGATGAGAAGCCCGTAGCGGTTCTGTGCCGCGCAGTCGTATTCGCCCGCGTCGCTCTCGTCACCGTCCCGCCGCTTCTGGAAGTTTCGGATCAGGAGTGTCCCGTTATCCAGCACGGCCGCTCGCGATCCTAGAGTTACGGGAACGCCGTTCCGTCGCCAGGTGACTGTGATAGGTCCCTCCCCCTCCACCTGACAATCCAGCATGAGGGGGCGGTCCCTCACCGCGATGACATCACTGGGCTCTTTGATGAAGGCCAACTCTGAAGCTCCGCCCAAACCTGCAGGACAAGAGCAGAACATGATGATGAGGATGAGGAATAAACCTGATGGTAACCCTTTAGAATAATGGTCATTAGTTAAAGCGGCGGTTCTGTGTTTTTGTTCTAGGCTTGGTTGTGTTTAAGGCGCAGTATAACATGTCTTAATATTTTTTTATTTGTAAACGCTGTATTTTTATTTTATTCTCCCTTTTTTCCACACCGCTGTCTGTGCTTTGAACGGCTCGTCTGCTTCCTGCTTCTATGAAGCCCCTCCCTCTGAAAAACGCAATGGTCTTAGATTGGTCAGATGGCCAAATGTAGTGTCCTGTATTTTTATTGGCTGAAGTGCCAAGCACAGGTAAAGGCCACGCCCCTTCCCATTACGGGCAGAAGTCACATCTGCGGAGACTAGCGAGGGTTTATGATGTCACCAACCCAGGAAGAAGCTTGTTGTAGTCCAAAGCGGCCATTTTTGTAGTCAATAAACTGCCGTAACTTTAAAAGACAATATCTCTGTTTGCAGTGAACTTTCAGCGCTGTAACTTTGCAGAGACTGTTTATGCTCAAGCAGCGACATTACACACTAACTAAAGTTACACAAGTCACATCACAGGCAAACACCGCTTTAACATTAGTTAACTACATTTGTTTTTCCCCCCATTTGTTTCTTATGCTCTAAACAATGCAATGACATGAAAAAATAGAAAATTCTAAAAACTTAGCAATGGAACGTGTAGAGCAAATTTACTTATGCATTACTAAAATCTTGTTAAATTGAGTTAATGCATCGTGAACTAACATGAACAAACCATGAACAGCTGTATTTATATTAACTAACGTCAACAAAGATGAACAAATACAGTAACACATTAACTGCTCATAGTTAGTACATGTTAGTTAATACATTAATTAATGTTAACGAATGATCATTATTCTAAAGTGTTTACAAACTGATTTTAAAATTAATCTGAGGAACTGATTCTTACGAACAATTCGTGATGGTGATGGTGATGATGACGATGATGATGATGATGATGATGATGATGATGACGATGATGATGATGATGATGACGATGATGATGATGATGATGACGACGATGACGATGATGATGATGATGATGATGACGGTGACGATGATGATGATGATGATGCATCATGGGGGATGATGAAATCCTAATAGAGGAAAACTGTTACTCATATTCGTGTAACGTCAGATAAACAGGAGCTCATAAGATAATCATATCAGATATGAAGATTAACTGTTTTTAAATTAAATATATTACCTTTATATGTTTAAGGACAAATGTGACCCTGGACCACAAAAGCAGTCATAAGGGTAATTTTTTCAAATTTATATATATACATAATCTTACTTTCTAATAAAACTCCTCCTGTGTGATTTATAAGCCTTTTGAAAAGTGGGGCCATGGGTAATGTCCTCATATTTCACCCTCTCCTGTAATACCTGTGTCATACCCATGGCATTATACACATTTGGGTCCTCATATTTCACAAACACACAGCCAGTATTTTGACCTCACACACACACACACACACACACACACACACACACACACACACACACACACACACACACACACACACACACCAATATGTTGATTTCTCAGGGCAGGCTGGTGGTTCTGGTTGGATTTAGAGCGTCTTAAATCAAAGTGATTCATCTCCACTGAACTTAAACTTGACTTTGGGCCGTCTGATTGATGGCTCATTCAGAAGCATTCACACAAACACACACAAAACCCCAAAACAGCCACACAATGCAGCTCCACCCCACCCCCCCCAAAACACCCCCTCCAAAACTGCCCCTGCCCCATCATTCTGCCCCGTCTGAAGAGCCATCTGCCCCTCCTCCGCCCCGTGGCGATGCGCGTCTCTTTCACAGTGGCGCGAGGGTGACTTTCCCATGCCACACCATCACTCAAACATGGCCGCCCCCCTCGCAGCTGCCAAACACACACAACAAAACACTCCACACACACTTGAACTTGAGTGCGCTGGCACGTGAAGCCCAGACTCTTCACCTCTGCCTCCCATCTGGCATCTGACCTCAGATCAGATCAGGTGGACTTCAGATGCTCTGACAGGAATCACTCCGCAAACACACGCACACACAGGAGCGAGAGAGAGCGGCTTCCTGATGGAGTTATGTGCTTTACGCCCAGTCACACCAAAAACCACAACTATAACAATAACTATAGTGATAACTATACCATAACTAATGATAACTATATTCATAACTATAACCATAACATAACTACCAATAACTATAGTGATAACTATAACCATAACCATAACTACAAATAACTATACTGATAACCATAACCATAACTACCAATAACTATAGTGATAACTATAACCATGACCATAAGTAATGATAACTATAGTGATAACTATAACCATAACCATAACTACCAATAACTATAGTGATAACTATAACCATGACCATAAGTAATGATAACTATAGTGATAACTTTAACCATAACCATAACTACCAATAACTATAGTTATAACTATAACCATGACCATAAGTAATGATAACTATAGTGATAACTATAACCATAACCATAACTACCAATAACTATAGTGATAACTATAACCATGACCATAAGTAATGATAACTATAGTGATAACTATAACCATAACCATAACTACCAATAACTATAGTGATAACTATAACCATGACCATAAGTAATGATAACTATAGTGATAACTATAACCATAACCATAACTACCAATAACTATAGTGATAACTATAACCATGACCATAAGTAATGATAACTATAGTGATAACTATAACCATAACCATAACTACCAATAACTATAGTGATAACTATAACCATAACCATAAGTAATGATAACTATAGTGATAACCATAACCATAACCATAACTAACAATAACTATAGTGATAACTATAACCATGACCATAAGTAATGATAACTATAGTGATAACTATAACAGTAACTACAACCATAACTAACAGTAACTATAGTGATAACTATAACAGTAACTACAACCATAACTAACGATAATTATACTGATAACTATAACAGTAACTACAACCATAACTAACGATAACTATAGTGATAACTATAACAGTAACTACAACCATAACTAACAGTTACTATAGTGACAACTATAACAGTAACTACAACCATAACTAACGATAACTATAGTGATAACTATAACAGTAACTACAACCATAACTAACAGTTACTATAGTGATAACTATAACAGTAACTACAACCATAACTAACGATAACTATAGTGATAACTATAACAGTAACTACAACCATAACTAACGATAACTATAGTGATAACTATAACAGTAACTACAACCATAACTAACAGTTACTATAGTGATAACTATAACAGTAACTACAACCATAACTAACGATAACTATAGCGATAACCATAACAGTAACTACAACCATAACTAACAGTTACTATAGTGATAACATACCAGTAACTACAACCATAACTAACGATAACTATAGCGATAACCATAACAGTAACTACAACCATAACTAACGATAACTATAGTGATAACTATAACAGTAACTACAACCATAACTAACGATAACTATAGTGATAACTATAACAGTAACTACAACCATAACTAACAGTTACTATAGTGATAACTATAACAGTAACTACAACCATAACTAACAGTTACTATAGTGATAACATAACAGTAACTACAACCATAACTAACGATAACTATAGCGATAACCATTACAGTAACTACAACCATAACTAACAGTAACTATAGTGATAACTATAACAGTAACTACAACCATAACTAACGATAACTATAGTGATAACTATAACAGTAACTACAACCATAACTAACAGTTACTATAGTGATAACTATAACAGTAACTACAACCATAACTAACAGTTACTATAGTGATAACTATAACAGTAACTACAACCATAACTAACAGTTACTATAGTGATAACCATAACAGTAACTACAACCATAACTAACAGTAACTATAGTGATAACCATAACAGTAACTTCAACCGTAACTAACAGTAACTATAGTGATAACCATAACAGTAACTACAACCATAACTAACAGTTACTATAGTGATAACCATAACAGTAACTACAACCATAACTAACGATAACTATAGTGATAACTATAACAGTAACTACAACCATAACTAACAGTTACTATAGTGATAACTATAACAGTAACTACAACCATAACTAATGATAACTATAGTAATAACTATAACAGTAACTACAACCATAACTAACAGTTACTATAGTGATAACCATAACAGTAACTACAACCATAACTAACAGTAACTATAGTGATAACCATAACAGTAACTTCAACCGTAACTAACAGTAACTATAGTGATAACCATAACAGTAACTACAACCATAACTAACAGTTACTATAGTGATAACCATAACAGTAACTACAACCATAACTAACATTTACTATAGTGATAACCATAACAGTAACTACAACCATAACTAACAGTAACTATAGTGATAACTATAACAGTAACTACAGTGATAACTATAACAGTAACTACAACCATAACTAACGATAACTACAGTGATAACTATAACAGTAACTACAACCATAACTAACGATAACTACAGTGATAACTATAACAGTAACTACAACCATAACTAACGATAACTACAGTGATAACCATAACAGTAACTACAACCATAACTAACATTTACTATAGTGATAACCATAACAGTAACTACAACCATAACTTACAGTAACTATAGTGATAACTATAACAGTAACTACAGTGATAACTATAACAGTAACTACAACCATAACTAACAGTTACTATAGTGATAACCATAACAGTAACTACAACCATAACTAACAGTAACTATAGTGATAACTATAACAGTAACTACAACCATAACTAAAGTAATAACTATAACAGTAACTACAACCATAACTAACAGTTACTATAGTGATAACCATAACAGTAACTACAACCATAACTAACAGTTACTATAGTGATAACCATAACAGTAACTACAACCGTAACTAACAGTAACTATAGTGATAACCATAACAGTAACTACAACCATAACTAACAGTTACTATAGTGATAACCATAACAATAACTACAACCATAACTAACAGTTACTATAGTGATAACCATAACAGTAACTACAACCATAACTAACAGATACTATAGTGATAACTATAACAGTAACTACAACCATAACTAACGATAATTATAGTGATAACCATAACAGTAACTACAACCATAACTAACAGTAACTATAGTGATAACTATAACAGTAACTACAACCATAACTAACGATAACTATAGTGATAACTATAACAGTAACTACAACCATAACTAACAGTTACTATAGTGATAACTATAACAGTAACTACAACCATAACTAACAGTTACTATAGTGATAACTATAACAGTAACTACAACCATAACTAACGATAACTATAGTGATAACTATAACAGTAACTACAACCATAACTAACAGTTACTATAGTGATAACTATAACAGTAACTACAACCATAACTAACAGTTACTATAGTGATAACTATAACAGTAACTACAACCATAACTAACAGTTACTATAGTGATAACCATAACAGTAACTACAACCATAACTAACGATAACTATAGTGATAACCATAACAGTAACTACAACCATAACTAACGATAACTATAGTGATAACCATAACAGTAACTACAACCATAACTAATGATAACTATAGTGATAACTATAACAGTAACTACAACCATAACTAATGATAACTATAGTGATAACTATAACAGTAACTACAACCATAACTAACAGTTACTATAGTGATAACCATAGCAGTAACTACAACCATAACTAACAGTTACTATAGTGATAACCATAACAGTAACTACAACCATAACTAATGATAACTGTAGTGATAACTTCAACAGTAACTACAACCATAACTAACGATAACTGTAGTGATAACCATAACAGTAACTACAACCATAACTAACGATAACTATAGTGATAACTATAACAGTAACTACAACCATAACTAACAGTTACTATAGTGATAACTATAACAGTAACTACAACCATAACTAACAGTTACTATAGTGATAACTATAACAGTAACTACAACCATAACTAACAGTTACTATAGTGATAACTATAACAGTAACTACAACCATAACTAACAGTTACTATAGTGATAACTATAACAGTAACTACAACCATAACTAACAGTTACTATAGTGATAACTATAACAGTAACTACAACCATAACTAACAGTTACTATAGTGATAACCATAACAGTAACTACAACCATAACTAACGATAACTATAGTGATAACCATAACAGTAACTACAACCATAACTAACGATAACTATAGTGATAACCATAACAGTAACTACAACCATAACTAATGATAACTATAGTGATAACTATAACAGTAACTACAACCATAACTAATGATAACTATAGTGATAACTATAACAGTAACTACAACCATAACTAACAGTTACTATAGTGATAACTATAACAGTAACTACAACCATAACTAACAGTTACTATAGTGATAACCATAACAGTAACTACAACCATAACTAATGATAACTGTAGTGATAACTTCAACAGTAACTACAACCATAACTAACGATAACTATAGCGATAACTATAACAGTAACTACAACCATAACTAACAGTTACTATAGTGATAACTATAACAGTAACTACAACCATAACTAACGATAACTATAGTGATAACTATAACAGTAACTACAACCATAACTAACGATAACTATAGCGATAACTATAACAGTAACTACAACCATAACTAACGATAACTATAGTGATAACTATAACAGTAACTACAACCATAACTAATGATAACTATAGTGATAACTATAACAGTAACTACAACCATAACGAATGATAACTATAGTGATAACTATAACAGTAACTATAACCATAACTAACGATAACTATAGTGATAACTATAACAGTAACTACAACCATAACTAATGATAACTATAGTTATAACTATAACAGTAACTACAACCATAACTAATGATAACTATAGTGATAACTATAACAGTAACTACAACCATAGAGTAACAGTAACTATAGTGATAACCATAACAGTAACTACAACCATAACTAACGATAACTATAGTGATAACTATAACAGTAACTACAACCATAACTAACAGTTACTATAGTGATAACTATAACAGTAACTATAACCATAACTAACGATAACTATAGCGATAACTATAACAGTAACTACAACCATAACTAATGATAACTATAGTGATAACTATAACAGTAACTACAACCATAACTAATGATAACTATAGTGATAACTATAACAGTAACTACAACCATAACTAACGATAACTATAGTGATAACTATAACAGTAACTACAACCATAACTAACGATAACTATAGTGATAACTATAACAGTAACTACAACCATAACTAACGATAACTATAGTGATAACATAAAAGTAACTACAACCATAACTAACGATAACTATAGTGATAACTATAACAGTAACTACAACCATAACTAACGATAACTATAGTGATAACATAACAGTAACTACAACCATAACTAACGATAACTATAGTGATAACTATAACAGTAACTACAACCATAACTAACGATAACTATAGTGATAACTATAACAGTAACTACAACCATAACTAACGATAACTATAGCGATAACTATAACAGTAACTACAACCATAACTAACGATAACTATACTGATAACTATAACAGTAACTACAACCATAACTAACAGTTACTATAGTGATAACTATAACAGTAACTACAACCATAACTAACAGTAACTATAGTGATAACTATAACAGTAACTACAACCATAACTAACGATAACTATAGCGATAACTATAACAGTAACTACAACCATAACTAACGATAACTATACTGATAACTATAACAGTAACTACAACCATAACTAATGATAACTATACTGATAACTATAACAGTAACTACAACCATAACTAACGATAACTATAACAGTAACTACAACCATAACCAACGATAACTATAGCGATAACTATAACAGTAACTACAACCATAACTAACGATAACTATAGCGATAACTATAACTGTAACTACAACCATAACTAACGATAACTATAGCGATAACTATAACAGTAACTACAACCATAACTAACGATAACTATAGCGATAACTATAACAGTAACTACAACCATAACTAACAGTTACTATAGTGATAACTATAACAGTAACTACAACCATAACTAACGATAACTATAGCGATAACTATAACAGTAACTACAACCATAACTAACGATAACTATAGCGATAACCATAACAGTAACTACAACCATAACTAACGATAACTATAGCGATAACTATAACAGTAACTACAACCATAACTAACAGTTACTATAGCGATAACTATAACAGTAACTACAACCATAACTAACAGTTACTATAGTGATAACTATAACAGTAACTACAACCATAACTAACGATAACTATAGCGATAACCATAACAGTAACTACAACCATAACTAACAGTTACTATAGTGATAACCATAACAGTAACTACAACCATAACTAACGATAACTATAGTGATAACCATAACAGTAACTACAACCATAACTAACAGTTACTATAGTGATAACCATAACAGTAACTACAACCATAACTAATGATAACTATAGTGATAACCATAACAGTAACTACAACCATAACTAACAGTTACTATAGCGATAACTATAACAGTAACTACAACCATAACTAATGATAATTATAGTGATAACCATAACAGTAACTACAACCATAACTAATGATAACTATAGTGATAACCATAACAGTAACTACAACCATAACTAACAGTTACTATAGTGATAACCATAACAGTAACTACAACCATAACTAATGATAACTATAGTGATAACCATAACAGTAACTACAACCATAACTAACGATAACTATAGTGATAACCATAACAGTAAGTACAACCATAACTAACGATAACTATAGTGATAACTATAACAGTAACTACAACCATAACTAACGATAACTATAGTGATAACTATAACAGTAACTACAACCATAACTAACGATAACTATAGCGATAACTATAACAGTAACTACAACCATAACTAACGATAACTATAGCGATAACCATAACAGTAACTACAACCATAACTAACGATAACTATAGCGATAACTATAACAGTAACTACAACCATAACTAACAGTTACTATAGCGATAACTATAACAGTAACTACAACCATAACTAACAGTTACTATAGTGATAACTATAACAGTAACTACAACCATAACTAACGATAACTATAGCGATAACCATAACAGTAACTGCAACCATAACTAATGATAACTATAGTGATAACCATAACAGTAACTACAACCATAACTAACGATAACTATAGTGATAACTATAACAGTAACTACAACCATAACTAACGATAACTATAGTGATAACTATAACAGTAACTACAACCATAACTAACGATAACTATAGCGATAACTATAACAGTAACTACAACCATAACTAACGATAACTATAGCGATAACTATAACAGTAACTACAACCATAACTAACGATAACTATAGCGATAACCATAACAGTAACTACAACCATAACTAACAGTTACTATAGCGATAACTATAACAGTAACTACAACCATAAATAACAGTTACTATAGTGATAACTATAACAGTAACTACAACCATAACTAACGATAACTATAGCGATAACCATAACAGTAACTACAACCATAACTAACGATAACTATAGTGATAACTATAACAGTAACTACAACCATAACTAACGATAACTATAGTGATAACTATAACAGTAACTACAACCATAACTAACAGTTACTATAGTGATAACCATAACAGTAACTACAACCATAACTAACAGTTACTATAGTGATAACTATAACAGTAACTACAACCATAACTAACAGTAACTATAGTGATAACCATAACAGTAACTACAACCATAACTAACGATAACTATAGTGATAACGTACTCGGTTACTTTC
This sequence comes from Pseudorasbora parva, assembly GCF_024679245.1. NCBI lineage: Eukaryota > Metazoa > Chordata > Actinopteri > Cypriniformes > Gobionidae > Pseudorasbora > Pseudorasbora parva. The sequence continues at coordinate 905,795 of NC_090178.1, forward strand.
GTAACCTCGGTTCCCTGAGAGAGAGGAACGAGTATTACGTATGGGAAAACTCCTTTTCTCGAGAATATGAAGCAAAACTTTAATAAAGGTATCCATGTAAAGCGCAGTGCCGCTGAACGGCCATAACTCAGCGCGAGGAGCGCTCTGATTGGCCGGGCCACGGCAACTGCATGAACCTATGGTGAGGCGGCTGAGAGGAACGAGCCAATGGGGGGCGTTCCAGAAGCCCGCCGAAAAAAGGTGCTTATATTTGCATACAGGAGGCTATATAAAGCCCTGATTTCGCCATAGGTGTCAGGTTTTTAGATCGACTGAAGCGATACCTGAGAAGCATAAACACGGCACGGAACGTAATACTCGTTCCTCTCTCTCAGGGAACCGAGGTTACGAAAGTAACCGAGTACGTTCCCTTTCGAGAGAGGTTCCTCGTATTACGTATGGGAACACAATGTAAAGCGCCGTGTGTGCTGACTGACCCAGTATACCCAAGCACATGTAAATAACCCCCGAGACACCGAAGAGGCGGCTATAAGGGGGGATGAAGAACCGGAAGAGTCGGTTCATTTGAACGGCTGATCGGACATAGTCGGATCTTATGATAAATGAAAGTGCTTAAGGACTGATGTGTACAGGCCAAAACTAAAGGCAATCTGTTTACCAGGGTCAAGATAGAGCCTAAATGGAGAGAAGCCCTGCTTGTAGAGCTGGAACCTCCAATTTATAGAATCTGATAAAAGTGGACGGAGAGGCCCAGCCTGCCGCCGCACAGATATCTTCCAAAGAAATGCCACACGACCAAGCCCAAGATGAGGCCATGCCTCTAGTGGAGTGGGCTTTAACGCCTATAGGGCAAGTCAGGTTTTTAGACTCATATGCCAGCGAGATAGCGTCCACTATCCAGTGTGAGAGTCTTTGCTTCGTGACAGCACAACCTTTAGTGCGGCCGCCGAAGCAGACAAACAGCTGGTCCGACTGCCTGAAGGGGGAGGAGCGCTCCAGATACAGTCTCAGAGCTCTGACCGGGCAGAGCAGATTCGCGTCCTGTTCACCCTGAGATACGGGTAAAGGAAGCAGAGTAATAACCTGTGCTCTAAAAGGGGTAGAAAGCACTTTGGGTATAAAACCATGTCTCGGTTTAAGAACAACTTTGGAGTTGTTGGGCCCGAACTCGAGACAGGACGGACTCACTGAGAGTGCGTGTAAGTCACTCACACGTTTAACCGAGGCCAGAGCCAGCAGAAACGCAGTTTTGAATGATAAAAGCTTTATGGTCGCGGTCTGGAGAGGCTCGAAGGGGGGACCCTTCATAGCGTCTAGAACCACCGCGAGGTCCCAAATAGGGACCGAAGGGGGGCGAGGGGGGTTCAATCTCCTGGCCCCTTTAAGAAAACGTACAATGAGCTCACTTTTCCCTAGTGAATGTCCCGCGACCTGAGCGTGGTTAGCTGCTATGGCGGCGACATAAACTTTGAGCGTGGAGGGGGAGCGACCCGCGTCCAGTAGCTCTTGGAGAAAAGCGAGCACTTCTGTTATTTCGCATGAGCGTGCGTCGATATTTCGGACGGCACACCAGTTAGAAAACACTGACCACTTCAGAGTATAGAGCCGCCTCGTCGAGGGGGCTCTAGCTTCCGCTATAGTGTTCATAACTCTGTCAGAGAGGTTTCCCGATACCAGTTGATGGGCCATACGTGGAGGGCCCATAGTTCGGGACTGGGATGCCAGATCCCCCCCTTCGCCTGCGTGAGGAGGTCTTTCCTCAGCGGAATGGGCCATGGGGCTGTGTCTGACAGCTGGATCAGATCGGAGAACCACGTTCGGTTCCTCCAGAGCGGGGCTATTAAAAGCACCGCGGATGCTGTCTCCCTGATTTTCTTGATGGTTTGTGGTAGCATCGCGATCGGGGGGAAAGCATACAGCGGGAGACTGGGCCAGACATGGGCCAGGGCATCCCTGCGTTTGGAGAAAAATATTGGGCAGTGAGTGTTGTCTTCTGAGGCGAAGAGATCCACTTTCGCTCTGCCGAAGGTGTTCCAAATTAAGAGAACCGTTTGCGGGTGAAGAGACCATTCCCCTGGGGGAATGGTTCTCCTGGATAACATATCCGGACCCACATTCAGAATACCTGGCACGTGAGCCGCCCTCAGGGAGCTCAGGTTGTGCTCTGCCCATAAAAGGAGATGCTTCGCCATGCGGTGAAGGGAATATGATCTCAGGCCACCCTGGCGGTTTATGTACGCTACCACCGACATGTTGTCTGAACGAACCAAGACGTGGTGGTTCTTTATATGTGGAAGGAAAGCTCTCAGCGATAAGGCGACCGCTTTCATCTCTAGACAGTTTATGTGCAGCCGCTTCTCTGTTTCCGCCCACAGGCCAGAGACCGGCTTGCCCTCGTGTAGGGCTCCCCACCCCCGAGTGGAGGCATCTGTCGAGACCACTTTCAACTTCGTGACTGTGCCCATAAGCACGCCCCTCCGATACCACTCTGTCCTCGTCCAAGGAGCCAAAGTTTTGACAACGCTGTGGCTCACTTTGACGGGAAAACGGCCCCATTTCCATGCATAAGGAGGGACACGGGCGCGTAGCCAACGCTGGAGGGGACGCATGTGTAGCAGTCCCAGCCTGAGCACTGACGATGCCGAGGCCATAAGGCCGAGCATTCTCTGAAAGTGTTTCAGGGGAACGCGAGTTCCGGCTTTGAATGAAGTCGCCATGTTCTGGACGGATAGCGCGCGCTGTGACGTCAGCCGCGCGTTCATGAGTCTCGAGTCTAGAACAAAGCCCAGAAAAGATATCTTTTGAGTGGGTGACATCGAGCTCTTGGCGATATTGATCCTGAGACCCAAACAGTCTAAATGGTTGAGGAGCCAGGATCTGTGTGTTAGTAGTTCTGCTCGAGACTGGGCTATCACTAGCCAGTCGTCGAGGTAGTTGAGCACCCGCATCCCTTTCAGCCTGAGCGGGGCTAATGCCGCGTCCATACATTTCGTAAACGTGCGGGGCGCCAGGGATAAGCCGAATGGCAGGACCGTGTACTGATAAGCCTGCCCCTCGAAGGCGAATCTCAAGAATGGCCTGTGGTGGGGGGCTACCTGCACATGAAAGTACGCATCTTTCAGATCTATCGTGAAAAACCAGTCCCCAGGGCGAATGTGCGCGAGGATCTGTTTCACCGTTAGCATTTTGAACGAGCGAGTCATTAGAGCTTTGTTCAAATGCCTTAGATCTAGGATGGGCCTGAGCTCTCCGTCCTTCTTCGGAACGAGAAAGTATCGGCTGTAGAAGCCCGACTCGCTTTTGGAAGGGGGAACGGGCTCCACCGCTCCCTTCTTTACCAGTTTCAAAATCTCGGTGCGAAGCACGTGACTGACGCTGCTTCTCACCGAGGTCTCGACCACGGCGCGAAAGCGCGGGGGCCTGCGAACGAACTGTAGCGAGTAGCCCCTTTTTACTATGTTCATAACCCAATTTGATACCCCGGGCATGGCTTGCCAGGCCTGAGCCCGACACGATAGCGGCTGGAGCCGGCGCGGATAAGGGTCGCCTACTAGAGGGAACTCGGTAGCGCTGCCATTTTGTGCTTGAGACATAGAGGGGGTAGTGCTTATGTGTGGCGGCGTGCACTGTGGAGTGGGCGCCGGGACATTTATAGCATGGGTGGGAGGGGTGAATGAGTGTAGGAGTGCAGACTGATGTGTGGGCACATTTACTACAGAGAAAAAGCTCTTTTTGAGATTTATTTGGGTCGCCGTGATAACGGCGTTTGTGTGCAGGCGAGTGCGTTTGACAACGGGCTCGTTGGCTGCTAAACTGAGGTCGGCAGTCACCTGGGTGCAGGGAACTGGGAGACCGGGAGGGAGAGATGGGGGTCCGGCCGAGGCGAGACCTGACCATCTCCTTTTTATCCCTGCGGCTAGGACGGCTTCGGAGGCTCGGGGTTCAACACAATCCTGGGTCGAGGTCCCCGGCGTTCAGGCCGACTGCTGCGGTTCGCGGAGCGGGAACGTTGGCGCGGTCCAGAAGAGGAGCGAGGCCGGGAAGGTGGCTCTGCCGGCTTAGCGGGTTGAGAAGGCGGGGGTCTACCTCGAGAGCGTCCCTGGCCTGAAGACGAGCTGGAGCGCTTAGGCAGGAAATGCCTCATAGCCTGCGAAGCCTTCTGCGCTTCAGTGAAGCGCTCCGCGAAACCCACGACTGACGGGCCGAAGAGACCGGTAGTGGAGATGGGGGCGTCCAAAAAGGAGGCTTTGTCCGCGTCCTTCATCTCGGTCAAATTCAGCCAAAGGTGCCTCTCTAAGACCGTCAGGTTAGCCATATTTTTCCCGATGGCTTGTGCAGTGGCTTTAGTGGCGCGAAGGGCCAAGTCCGTCGCGCTGCGGAGGTCCTTCAAAACATCGGAGTCGGGGACAGACTCATCCAAGGAGCGGAGAAGTCTGGCCTGGAACACCTGAAGGATAGCCATGGTGTGAAGGGCCGCGGAAGCCTGGCCAGCGGAGGCATATGCCCGGCCAGCGAGAGCAGAAGTGGTGCGGCAGGGCTTGGACGGGTGCTGAGCCCTGGACTGCCATCCTCTGGAGGAGGAGGGCGGGCAGAGGTGCGCGGCGACAGCCTCCTCGAGGGGTGGAAGAGACTCATAGCCTTTTTCCTTAGCGCCGTCGACAACGGAGAGCGCTGGGGAAAAAGCGGATCTGGCGCGAGCAGAGTAGGGCGACTTCCACGACTTCGTAAGCTCGTCGTGTACCTCAGGGAAGAAAGGCGCGGGCTTCTGAGGAGAAGAGAGGCGGCGGCTTTCCAGGAACCACTCGTCCAGTCTGCTGCGCGTTGGCTCATCGGGCTGGGACCACTCGAGCCCGAGGTCTTCCACGGCCCTGGAGAGCACGCGGATGAGTTCCGCGTCGACGTTAGTTTTGGCGCTCGTGGCGGTCTGCGTCGAAGCGGGGGGCTCCGAGACAGAAGCTGACCACTCGCTACCAGAAGCGGCTGTGGAGAGGCTGTCCTCATCATCCTCTGGCGACGGGCCACCGAAGGAAACCGAACAGGCCGCTGCATGAGAGGGACGCTGTTCCTCCTGGGTGAAGGTGACCGGCGATGGCGAGGCACGCGGGGAGTCATCCGGCGTGCAGTCGCCAGACCGTTCCGGCAGCCTCTGGTCGCGGCGTTTCTTGCGGCGCGGCCCAGCGGCAGGAGGAGGGACCTGGTCGAAGGTGGCGAGGCGAGCCCGAAGGGTCTGCAGCGCCATCTCATCGCACTCGGGGCAGCCGCCCTGAGAGAGTGCGAGCTGCGCGTGGTCCCGTCCAAGGCATGCCACGCAGATGACGTGACGGTCGCCGCCAAGGAGAGGAGCTCTGCAAGAGCCGCAGGAAATGCGAGGCATTTGAAACAACGCCCCGCGCTCTTTTAGGAGAAGAGAGTATAAAAGGATACGATCGCCGGATGGCGTAGCTGGAACGGCAGAGAAGGCGGAGAGGGAGTCCGTCGTCCTCAGCTGCAGGTTCCGCTGGTGCCTTTTCGACGGCGGTTGCTTCTTCCGGAGGTCAGCGAAGGTATCGCTGAAGGAGATAAAATCTGACACCTATGGCGAAATCAGGGCTTTATATAGCCTCCTGTATGCAAATATAAGCACCTTTTTTCGGCGGGCTTCTGGAACGCCCCCCATTGGCTCGTTCCTCTCAGCCGCCTCACCATAGGTTCATGCAGTTGCCGTGGCCCGGCCAATCAGAGCGCTCCTCGCGCTGAGTTATGGCCGTTCAGCGGCACTGCGCTTTACATGGATACCTTTATTAAAGTTTTGCTTCATATTCTCGAGAAAAGGAGTTTTCCCATACGTAATACGAGGAACCTCTCTCGAAAGGGAACTATAACAGTAACTACAACCATAACTAACGATAACTATAGCGATAACTATAACAGTAACTACAACCATAACTAACAGTTACTATAGCGATAACTATAACAGTAACTACAACCATAACTAACAGTTACTATAGTGATAACCATAACAGTAACTACAACCATAACTAACGATAACTATAGTGATAACTATAACAGTAACTACAACCATAACTAACAGTTACTATAGTGATAACTATAACAGTAACTACAACCATAGAGTAACAGTAACTATAGTGATAACCATAACAATAATGGTAACTATAATGTTAACCATAATAATAACTAATAATAACTATAACCATACATAACTACAATTGGTCTGGTTTGGTCTGGGCTGATCTGATTCTGTGTGGTTTGTTCTGGTCTAGTTGGTTCTGGTCTGGCCTGTGTGTGTGTGTGTGTGTGTGTGTGTGTGTGCTCTAGTTAACGGAGATCCCTCAGTCCCACTGAAGCCGCAGCTGTTTTCTCTCCCACAATAGCAGAGCATCTTCAGCCGTAAACACTGAGGATCTGTCATTCATGAGCCGCGGCTCCGCCCCCTCGGCAGACTGTGACCTCAGCGCCTAGAGGTCATGAGAATCAGCCGCTCCTCATTGTCTTCCGGAGTGGCCGTGAACTTCAAAATACTGAATAAAACACGCCATTAATCGCATCTGCCGGTCAGAGTGTGTGTGTGTGACCCGCAGGAAGACACAGACGGGAGTCAAGCGTCTCCGCCTCTCAGACTAATGCTCAGAAGCTTCACGGATCTTCTTCTGAAGAAACATCTGAATATGATAATGATTCAAACCATGGGAAACACGGACAGTCAAAGCCTTAAAGGGTTAATTCAGCCAATAATGAAATGTCTGTCATTAACTCCTCTCCCTAATGCCGCTCCACACCCGTAAGACCTCCGTTCATCTTCACACACAGTTTAAGATATTTTATATTTAGTCCGAGAGCGTATGCAAGTGTATGCACACTATACTGTCCATGTCCAGAAAGGGAATAAAAACATCATCACAGTAGTCCATATGAGACATCAGTGGGTTAATTAGAGTCTCTTGAAGCATCCAAAATACATTTGGGTCCAAAAATATTTGATTAATTTGGTTGATTGAGACACAAATCCCACATCAGATCCCTAAACATCTCCGTCTCATCTTCAGGAGCGGTTATGAATCAGCGAATTGATTCATGATTCGGATCGCGTGTCAAACTGCTGAAATCACGAGACATTGGCGATCCGAATCATTAATCGATTCGCTGATTCATAACCGTTTGAATCTTTATTTGAGGATTGAACACAAACGCGGAAGAGAAGCCAATGCTGAATAAAGTCGTAGTTTTTGTTATTTTTGGACCCAAATGTATTTTGGATGCTTCAAGAGACTCTAATTAACCCACTGATGTCTCATATGTATTTTCTATCCCCTTACACAGCCCCTAAACCTACCCATCACACACACACACACACACACACACACACACACACACACACACACACACACACACACACACACACACACACACACACACACACACACACACACACACACACACACACACACACACACACACACACACACACACACACACACACACACACACACACACTCTAAATCATCAGTTCTCTATGTGAATATATAGTAAAGTGTGATTTATTCCAGTGATCAAAGCTGAGTTTGTCATCATTAAGTCTTCATGATCCTTCACTCATCACTCAGATGAGGATTTATGATCAGTTATTAGTTCTATATCTGATCAAAAGTGACGTTTATAATGTCACAGAAGATTATGTTTCTAATAAATGCTCTTCTTTAACTTTCTATTCAGTTCTTTCTATTATTAAAGAATCTATGTATCAGTGTGTGTGTGTCAGTGTGTGTGTGTGTGAGGCTCGTCTGATAGAGTCGTCTGTCCTGATTCTTCACACACTCAGACTCTCAGCGGGAGAATCAGCGTCTAATGACTCACAGCGGCTCCATCACCAGCACATCTCCATTAACACTCATTAATGAGACCGGCAGCGGAGTGTGTGTGTGTGTGTGTGTGTGTGTGAGATTCTGCTTTGAATCTCAGCAGACGATATGTATATATGTGTATCTAAGCAGACTAATGTCCAGACTATAATCTGGACATTTCACAGAGACATTATATACGTTTATGTATGTGTGTGTGTGTGTGTGTATGTGTGTGTGTGTGTGTGTGTGTGACAAATTATCATATTCATGACACAGATCTGGTTCCCACAGTGCTGAATAGACTCTGGGGCTAATTAGGAAAATGAGGCAGTCGCCGCTCACGTGCGCGCGTGTGTGTGTGTGTGTGTGTGTGTGTGTGTGTGTGTGTGTGTGTGTGTGTGTGTGTGTGTGTGTGTGTGTGTGTGTGTGTGTCTGTATGACTCTATGAGTGTGGATGTCTCCATGAGTGTTTGTGCAATTCTGTATGAGTGTGTGTGAGTGAGTGATTGTGTGTGTGTGAGTGAGTGAGTGTTTCTATGAGTGTGTATGTGTGTGTGTGGGTGCATATGAGTGTGTGTATATGAGTGTGTATGTCTCCTTGAGTGTGTGTGCGATTCTGTATGAGTGTGTGTGTATGAGTGTCTGTGTGTGAGTGTGTGTGTGTGGGTGCATGAGAGAATGTGTATATGAGTGTGTATGTCTCCATGAGTGTGTGTGAGTGAGTGTATCTGTGTGTGTGTGAGTGTGTGTGTGTGTATGTGTGGGTGAATGAGAGTGTGTGTATGTGAGTCTGAGAGAGTGTGTGCGAGTGAGTGTGTATGATTGTGTGTATGAGTGCGAGTGCACATGAGTGTGTGTTACAGCAGAATAGAGTTTGACCACAGACACATGCGGTGTAGATCTTTTGGATTAACCTAGTGAACCCTGTGTGTGTGTGTGTGTGTGTGTGTAGCAGCTGCCTCACAGGACTACGGGCTCTTATAATGAGATATCCCCCCCCCCCATCCCTGTCTGACCCCGACCCTAGACACCCAGTCATATGATAATGAGGGTCAGGTCAAAGGTCAGGGTCAGTGTCTGGCTCAGGTCTGTGTGTCTCGTGAACATGAACTTCAACAAACTCACAATCATAAACACACACACACACACACACACACACACACACACACAGCCATCAAAATAACTGTTAGTTGCAGCACTAATATCGATGATCAATTTAACATACACGCATAACTATAACTGAGTGAAGCAGATCAGAGTCATGACTCTAATAACACAAGACAGCGATATACTGATAATAAACACACAGACAGAAGCTCTGAGAGTCACACACACACACACACACACACACACACACACACACACACACACCTGAGGGTCTCTCTCTCTCACTCACACACCTGAGGTTCTCTCTCTCTCACACACACACACACACACACACACACCTGAGGATCTCTCTCTCTCTCTCACACACACACACACACACACACACACACACACACACACACACACACACACACACACACACACACACACACACACACCTAAGGGTCTCTCTCTCTCACACATATATACACACACACACACACACACACACACACACACACACACCTAAGGGTCTCTCTCTCTCTCTCTCACACACACACACACACACACACACACACACACACACACACACACACACACACACACACACACACACACACACCTAAGGGTCTCTCTCTCTCTCTCTCTCTCTCTCACACACACACACACACACACACACACACACACACACACACACACACACCTAAGGGTCTCTCTCTCTCTCTCTCACACACACACACACACACACACACACACACACACACACACACACACACACACACACACACACACACACACACACACACACACACACACACACACACACCTGAGGTTCTCTCTCTCACACACACACACACACACACACACACACACACACACACACACACACACACACGTTTGTTTCCCTATATGTTCTATTCCTAAACCTCCCCATCCCAGAAACATCTGCAGATCAACAGATTTAAATAAAAACATGTTTTGGCTGATTTATAAGCCTTTATAACTAGAGGACCAGTCCAATGTCCTCACCAGTGGGTTGTTTTCATATTTTACTACATAAGTGAGGACATTTGTGCCCTCACAAGTATTGCCAAACAAGGAAAACACACACACACACACACACACACACACACACACTCACCTGAGAGAGAGAAGAGCAGCAGAAGAACCGAGAGTCTCTCCATTATTTCATCCTCTGACGGCTCCAATCAAAGGCGAATATTCCTCACGATATTCCTCTCAGTCTCCGAGCGTGTGTGTGAGTGTGTGTGTGTTTCAATCTCAGCTGTGTTGATTCTCCCAGACTCCAGCAGGGGTGGGGCCACGTGCCATCAGCCAATCACAGAGCAGCGGGAGAGAAGAGCCCGCCCCTCTCGCAGAGGTACTGAGACCCATCATATAGATCAGGCAATGCAATATTAACCTTCCTTCAACTTTGGTTAATTTTTATTAAATAGATTTATGTTATTACTGATTCCCACTAAATTAGTGTTTACCCCTTTATTTTAATAATAGCCTACATAATATAAGAAATTAGCACACATTTGATACTTTTATAAAACATAATTACACGTGCTGGTCATGTAATCATAACATCATCAAAAAGTTGACTTATTTCACTAATTCCATTCAAAAAGTGAAACTTGTATATTATATTCATTCACTTCACACAGACTGATACATTTCAAATGCTTATTTTTTTAATTTTGAAGATTATAACAACTAATGAAAATCCCAAATTCAGTATTTAAGCAAACTAGAATATTACTGAAGACCTCCGTTCATCTTCACACACAGTTTAAGATATTTTATATTTAGTCTGAGAGCGTATGCAAGTGTATGCACACTATACTGTCCATGTCCAGAAAGGGAATAAAAACATCATCACAGTAGTCCATATGAGACATCAGTGGGTTAATTAGAGTCTCTTGAAGCATCCAAAATACATTTGGGTCCAAAAATAACAAAAACTACGACTTTATTCAGCATTGGCTTCTCTTCCGCGTTTGTGTTCAATCCTCAGATAAAGATTCAAACGGTTATGAATCAGCGAATCGATTCATGATTCGGATCGCGTGTCAAACTGCTGAAATCACGAGACACTGGCGATCCGAATCATGAATCAATACGCTGATTCATAACCGTTTGAATCTTTATTAGAGGATTGAATGATGCTTCTGTTGAGTGGCTCAAGGAATGTGAAGCTGAAATGTCCTGCAGACGTCTGTGCGCAGCGGTTCTTAAAGCACTGACTCCAGCTGCAGTCCACTCTTTGTGAATCTCCTCCACATTTTTGAATGCGTTTTGTTTCACACTCCTCTCCAGGGTGCGGTTATCACTATTGCTCGTACACTTTTTTCTACCACATCTTTTCCTTCCCTTCCCTTCTCTATTAATGTGCTTGGACACAGAGCTCTGGGAACAGCCAGCCTCTTCTGCAGTGACCTTCAGTGTCTCGCCCTGCGTGTGTAAGGTGTCAGTGGTCGTCTTTTGGAGAACTGTCGATCAGCAGTCTTCCCCATGATCGTGTAGCCGACAGAACAAGACAGAGAGATCATTTAAAGGCCTGCAGGTGTCTGAGTTCATCAGCTCAGTAGAGTGGCACCAGGAGTCTTCAATATTCAACCTTTACACAATATTCTGAGATACTGAATTTGGGATTTTCCTTAGTTGTCATTTATAATCATCAAAATGATAAGAAATAAGCATTTGAAATATATCAGTCTGTGTGTAATGAATACACATAATATACAAGTTTCACTTTTTGAATAGAATTAGTGAAATAAATCAACTTTTTGATGATATTCTAATTACATGACCAGCACCTGTATATTTCTTTCTGTTTTCGCACAAAATTTTTGTTGATATATAAATATAAAATGTGTCATGCTTTTTTCATAATCATCTTTTAAATATTTTAAAATTGTATATAAATTCAAACCAATTGCTTCAAGCTAATTATATCTTTCTTTTTACTTTGTATATAATGCACATATATAAATATCATAAATCATCTTCATCAATCGTCTTTTACATTTGATAAAATTCTACATATTAAACGTATCAAATGCCTTGAGCAAATTATATATATTTAATATTTCTTTCTTTTTCTTATATACAATTTATATATAAAAAATATCAATTGTCTTGTGCTAATTTCAAACATAATCATTTAAAATATAATCGTTCAAATTAAAAATATCAAATATCATGCAAATTACTGTATATCTATAATTATATTTAATATATATTTGTTCTATTTTCTTATAAATATAAAATGTTAAGCAAATTACTCTGTATAAACATATATAATTATATTTAATATATATTTTTTGTTCCAATTTCTTATAAAATGTATATTTTATATATATATATATTGCTCAAAATATTTGATATATATTTTTAATATTTATAAGAAATTAGAACTTTTTAAAAAGACATTTTTTAAAATTAGAATTATTATTTTAAGACATACATTTTATTCTAATTTCTAATAAATATCAAATGTGTGTGTATATATATATCAAAATGTTTTGAGCAAATTACTATATATATATATATAATTATATTTCATATTATATATTTTTCTAATTTCTTATAATATAAAATGTGTTTAAATGTGTAAAAATATAAAATGTTTTAAGCAATATATATGCAATATTTATAATTGCATTTCTTTCTAGTTTTCTTATTTAAAATGTATAAATAAAAATAAAAAATGTCTTGTGCTGTTCATAAACATAAGCTTTAAAATGTTATACATTCAAAATGTAAAATGTCTGGAGCAAATTATACATATATAGTGATTTCTTATAAATATAAAATGTGTGTATATATATAAACACACACACACAATGTCAACTGTTGTGCTAATTTCATAACTCATCAAATCAGATCTGAAGAAACACACACACACACACTGAGAACAAAGGTTTTTAAACTCTTTTCTTAAAAAACAAAACATTCACAACAAAGGTCAAAGGTCACATCAATATAAATTACCACAGCAAACACATGAAAACTTAAATATAGCTTTATAATCTCTCTTGTCGTTAAACGTTATAAATGAAGCGTCCCTCGTGGATCTGCTGGTTATTGCAGTGAATGAGCAGAAACTACAGCTTCCTCTGACATCACTTCCTCTGATGTCATTAAAACAGGTCACAGGTGAGATTAAGACGATAATCCTACAGTTCCCTCGGGATCAATGGTTCACACACACACGGACCAAAGCCACTTTAACTCGCACAAACACAAACACACGATCAGACACGAGTCCATCTGAAGAGTGTAGGAGACCTCAGCTCACATGAACTAACAGAGAACACTATTATCGATCTAAATATGGGAAATATGAACATTTACTGATGCGCTATTAACATCAGAAGCTGCATCTGTGAGTGAACGCTCTGTGAACATGAGCTCATAATGGAGACGTGTATCTGAAGCGGGATTAGAGAGACGTTCACTGTTAGTTCATGTTACAGCACTAAAGTTGAGCTGTTAATAATAAAATCATCATTCAGACATAATCACGAGGAATAAACGCAAGGAGATCATCTTTCCGTCAAGAACTTCTGCTGGGATCAGACATCGGACCCCAATGAACTGAGGAATGAGACAAGGGTGTGTAAACGATGCCGAATGATGATTGTGGACGCTTTCCCTTTAAATGAGTGTTTGGGGTAATGTGTGTAATGACGTCCCTTCTCCTGTCCTGATAGAGACAGAGCGACGCGTCCTAATCTGAAAGCCACATCGGTCTCCATTGACTTTCCATTGCAGGCCTCCTTATCATTTCAGACTTATAACAAAAAAACGAACAATGTCTAAAAGCTGAAATGTGACGAGGTGTGCAGAAAACAAGCCCAGGAACAAAAGCCAGAAGGTTTTATAAGCTGCTGACCCAAAAAACGAGCATTTAAAGGCTTACTTCACTGCCTTTTCATATTAAACTATGTTAATCCCTTAACTTAAACGAGTTGACACACACCTCTCTCGTCTCAGTGTGTGCTCTTAATCTCTGAGACGCGCGGTGACGATCTGATAGCATTTAGCTTAGCCCACTAAGCCCAGTTCATTCACTATGGGACCAAACAGAGATCAAGTTAGAAGCCACCAAACACCTCCACGTTTCCTCTATTTAAATACAGTTACACCAATAGCTGAACGATCAAGTATGGTGACATAAAATAAAACGTGGCGCTTTTCTAATCGGATTAAAAAGGAGAACTATAATGTGTGGCGGATTAGCACTTCAGAGAGTACTTCGGCTCTCAGTCACATGCGACTCTCAGAAAAATCTTCCCTCACATCTACCTATTGACAGAAACGAGAGAGTGAGGGGGAGAGGAGAGGGAAGATGTTTCGGCCGGGACTTTTTACTGCGCCGAGCCGAAGTACTCTCAGAAGTGCTAATCCGCCATACATTATAGTTCTCCTTTTTAATCCGCTTAGAGAAGTACCACGTTTTATTTTATGTCACCATACTTGATCGTTCAGCTATTGGTGTAACTGTATTTAAATAGAGGAAACGTGGAGGTGTTTGGCCGCTTCTAACTTGATCTCTGTTTGGTACCATAGTGAATGAACTGGGCTTAGAGAGCTAAGCTAATGCTATCAGATCGTCACCGCGCGTCAGAGAGATTAAGAGCACACACTGAGACGAGAGAGGTGTGTATCAACTCGTTTTAGTTAAGGGAATAACATAGTTTAATATGAAAAGGCAGTGAAGTATCCCTTTAAAGACATAACAGTGCATGACACAGAGCGGGACATGTTATATCACACTGAGAGCTTCGCCCGCTGGAGGAGAAGGGCATCATAGACAGGAAATATAATCTATACCACTGACGTCTGGATATTTGACTAATGTGTACTGCACACGCAGACACACTGAGGGTCAGGATCCCAAAACGGACCCATTCTTCAGCTGAAGCTTCACCTCTTATCGCCTGTGTCCACTTTTGTCTCCTTAAACGCTCGTTTTCTGGGGCCGACAGCTTATTAACCTTAGTTCTGTGTTTTTAGCTTGTTTGCTGCTCACCTCGTCACATTTCAGCTTTTAGACACTGTTCTGTTTTTTTGTAATAAGTCCGAAATGACAAGGAGGCGCCTCACGCAATACAAAGACAATGGAGAGCGTTGGATTGTTTCCCCCCCGGTGTGGGCGTGGCCTAAATACGCTCTGTCTCTATTGGCTGTCACATGACTAGTTTAACTCTCCCTCATGTCCTAATCTCTGCGGATTGGCTGGGATCAAACATCGGACCCCAATGAACTCAGGAATGAGACGAGTGTGTAAATGATGCCGAATTTTGGACACTTTCCCTTTAAATGAGTGTTTGGGGTAAATGTGTCTAATGACGTCCCTTCTCCTGTCCTGATTGGCTGCCACATGACTAGTTTAGCTATCAGTCCACAGAGCAAAAGCAGAGCGATGATGATGATGATGATGATGATGATGATGATGATGATGATGATGAAGATCTCCCATGATGCCTTCTGTTCCACGTAATCATCACAATCAAACCGAACAGAAATAAAGGAGGTAAATCGGCAGCTTCGTCACGGCTCAGTTCTGCCTCCTCACATCAAGACACGCTTCAGTGGATCATAATCAAGAGATAGAGACCACATGACTCAAACAAAAAGCTGAACCGGACTTAAGTCACCATTTTGTCTTTTTATCTCATGATTATGATTTACTAACGCATTGGTAAATGTGTCAGAAATGGCTTCCCTAGACGAGACAAGCACAGGGAGTGTGTGTCTGAGGGCGTCAGTTTGCTTGGCATTGTGGGATACGGAAGCAGTTTCTGGAGGACGGGTCACATTTTTCCCATAATGCACAGCAGAGCAGGTGGGCGTCCTCAGTGAAGCGGTTGGACTGTGTGTGTGTGTGTGTGTGTGTGTGTGTGTGTGAAGGCAGACAGCACAACATGACGAGACGGAGTGTGTGTGTGTGTGTGTGTGTGTGAGAGTGCGCGAAAGTGTGTGTGTGAGGGAGTGTGAGCGTGTATGTGAGTGTGTGAGCCAGCATGTGTGTGTGAGCATGTCTGTGTCTGTAAGTGTGTGAGTGTGTGTGTGTGTAAGAGTGTGTGAGGGAGTGTGAGTGTGTAAGTGTGTGAGCGAGCAAATGTGTGTGAGTGTGTGTGTGTCTGTTAGTGTGTGAGTGTGTGAGTGTGTGTGTTTGTGTGTGAGTGTGTGTGTCTGTAAGTGTGTGAGCATGTGTGTGTGTAAGAGTGTGTGTCTGTAAGTGTGTGAGCGTGTGTGTGTCTGTAAGTGTGTGAGCATGTGTGTGTGTGTAAGAGTGTGTGAGGGAGTGTGAGTGTATATGTAAGTGTGTGAGCGAGCATGTGTGTGTGAGCATGTGTGTGTCTGTTAGTGTGTGTTTGTGTGTCTGTATGTGTGTGTGAGTGTGTAAGCGTGTGAGCATGTGTGTGTGTAAGAGTGTGTGGGGGAGTGTGAGTGTATGTGTGAGGGAGTGTGTGTGTGTGTGTGTACCTAAGTGTGTGAGCAAGCATGTGTGTGTCAGTAAGTGTGTGAGCGTGTGTGTGTCTGTAAGTGTGAGTGTGTGTGTATGTGTGTGTGTCTGTAAGTGTGAGTGTGTGTGTGTGTGTGTCTGTAAGTGTGTGTGTGTGTGTGTGTGTGTGTTTGTGTGTGTGTGAGCGTGTGTCTGTAAGTGTGAGTATGAGTGTGTGTGTGTGTGTGTGTGTGCGTGTGCGTGTGCGTGTGTGTGTGTGTGTGAGGCTTCAGCACTCCAGTGGCAGCAGGAAGCAGCGTCTGCAGTCGACGGCTTTAGGACTGGGCGGCTGGACCTTCTTCCTCCGCAGCTCCTCTCGGCCCAAAGATCCGGTCAAGCGCAAGTACGCCGCCTTATATCGCTTATCGAACGCAGCTGCAGACAACACATACACGCGCACACACACACACACACATTAAACTCTTCACTCTGGGCTTGGGTTTCCCGTCTCCTCTGCTTGATCTGAACTCACCAACGTGATCTTTGCCCATTGCGGCCAGCGTGAGGAAGAGCATCTCTCTGTACAGACTCCTGTAGATCACACACACACACACACACACACACACATCAGCACAGAGTCTCTCTGAACGCTCATACACTGCAAAAAATGTTTTTCTTACTGAGTATTTTTTCCTGTTTATCTGTTTAAGTCGAAATATATATTTTTTTACATTAGGAAGCATTTACTAGACAAGCACATTTTTAGTTTTGGGGGAAATTATCATAAAGAGTCATAAACTCTCAAAATGAAGAGAGTTTTTGCTTAAAATAAGATAAATAATCTGCCAATGGGGTGAGAAAAATAATCTTGTTTTCTGTTTGAATTAAGATTATTTTTCTCACCCCATTGGCAGATTATTTATCTTATTTTAAGCAAAAACTCTCTTCATTTAGAGTTATTTTTCCCCAAAACAAGACAAAAAATAGGGGATAGTTCACCCAAAAATAAAAATTCTGTCATCATTTACTCTCCCTCATGTTGTTCTAAACCTGAATGAGTTTCTTTGTTTTGCTGAACACAAAAGAAAATATTTGGAATTTTTTTTGTAACAAAGCAGATTGGTTGCTCTCTCTGCTTGGTTATATATATACACTCCCCTAAAGGATTATTAGGAACACCTGTTCAATTTCTCATTAATGCAGTTATCTAATCAGCCAATCACACGGCAGTTGAAAAAAAAAAACAGAATGAGAACATGGATCCATCATGCCTTGTTCCCACTGTGCAGGCTGGTGGTGGTGGTGTAATGGTGTGGGGGATGTTTTCTTGGCACACTTTAGGCCCCTTAGTGCCAATTGGGCATCGTTTAAATGCCACGGCCTACCTGAGCATTGTTTCTGACCATGTCCATCCCTTTATGACCACCATGTCCCCATCCTCTGATGGCTACTTCCAGCAGGATAATGCACCATGTCACAAAGCTCCAATCATTTCAAATTGGTTTCTTGAACATGCCAATGAGTTGACTGAACTAAAATGGCCGCCACAGTCCCCAGATCTCAACCCAATAGAGCATCTTTGGGATGTGGTGGAACGGGAGCTTCGTGCCCTGGATGTGCATCCCACAAATCTCCATCAACTGCAAGATGCTCTCCTATCAATATGGACCGACATTTCTAAAGAATGCTTTCAGCAGCTTATTGATCAATGCCACGGAGAATTGAGGCAGTTCTGAAGGTGAAAGGGTCAAACACAGTATTAGTGTGTGCTCCTAATAGGAGTTGCACCGACTAGTTGACTAATCCAGGGGTTTTCAAACTTTATGATGCCAAGAACCTCCAAATATGAGGAATCTTTTGTGAGGGACCCCCTTCCTATCCACCTATATATGTGTACCACAAAACCAGTCGTTAGGGTCCATTTGTTAAAATAAAGATTTTTACATATATCTTCATGGAACATGATCTTTAATTAATATCCTAATGATTTTTGGCATAAAAGAGTTTAAAAAATGTTGGACCCATACAATGTATTGTTGGCTTTTGTCACAAGTATACCCGTGAGACTGGTTTTGTGGTCCAGGGTCACACATTTTTATGTATGAAAAAACATTTAAACTCTTAGATAAATAGTAAGTGTGACATTATAAATACAACATATTGCTTCTAAACTTAAATTGGCTATACTTAATGCAGGATATATAAACCTGAACTAGAACATTTTCACAATAATTGTATGTGAGCAGCTTACGCACTGTGTTAAGAATACTGCCTTACTACCCCAGTGAGCGAGATGAAGGAGACTTATAGTGAGAAAAACTCTCCGGAAAGATATAAAGCAAACCTTTACAGTTTTTAAATTGAGTTAGAATGTTCGAAAGACTTTTTTGTCTTTTTATTCCCTGACATTTTCTGGGGACCCCTGGAGGTCCTCGGACCCCAGTTTGAAAACCCCTGGACTAGTCGACCTTTAAGCTTGCCGTCGACTAGTCGCTGCCTATAGAGGGCGCAACAGGATATTTCCTGACACGCTGGCTCTGCTTTCCAGTTAAAAATCTCCACAAGACCTGTCTGATTATACCATCTGATGCTCAACATCGATCGGCTTATTGTACACGTAAGTTAATCATCGCGCTAAACTAATGCGTGCTGCATAGCAACACACACAC